>NW_022196905.1:121481567-121492491 GCF_008632895.1 Mastomys coucha | reverse complement strand
CATGAGACTCTGTGTTCCCTGTCCCCCAAGGCAGGACTGTCAAGAGAAGGGGGAGGGGGGTTGAAGAGGGAGCTGGAGAAGCCAGCTAACCACAAAAGCAGGGATTGACCCTGGAGGCTGTTTTAAGATTAACTCGAATTATCGGAAGGTTTTTGAGGATCAGCCTCCTTTCCATGAGAGGAAGGACTCTGAATCCCTGGGCCCAGCAGTAGCTGGACAGAGCTCCTGAGGTTACTACTCACATCTACTTCCTATGTCCTTTTTTCTCCACCAAGGCGAAGCGAAGTTTGTTCTCTGGGTTACATTTATTTTGAGACAGGTCCATGTAACCTATCTAATCTTGAACTCACTGAAATCCTCTGGCTTCTGGCTTCTAAATGCAGGGATCAAAGGCATGAGCCACCACACCCGCCTGTGTTCTAGGCTTCTGATTGCATTTTTCTTTTAAAGTTGCATTTCAGTCATGCCAGGCAGTGGTGGTGTGTGCCTTCAATGCCAGCACTTGGGAGGCAGAGAGGCCAGCCTGGTCTACAGAGCAAGTTCCAGAATAGCCAAGGCTACGTAGAGATACCCTGTATCAAAAACAAACAAACACACAAAAAGTTGCGGTTTTATTAATTTTTTTTATATGTATGTCTCTGTGCATGTATGTGCACAAGTGGGTGAGTGCCCAAAGAGATTAAAACCATGTTAGAACTCCTGGAGCTGGAGTTACAACTGACGGTGGGCTGCCTGGTGTGATGGGAACAATACCTCTGCCCTCTGAGAAGAAAGCAAGTGCTATTAATTGCTGTACCATCTCTCCATCTTTTCTTTCTTTTCTTTTTCTTTTGTCCTTCCTTCCTTCCTTCTTTTTGCTTTCTTTCTCTCCCTCTTTCTCTCCCTCTTTCTTCCTTCCTTCCTTCCTTTCCCCCTTTCTTTCTTTCTTTCTTTCTTTCTTTCTTTCTTTCTTTCCAGATTCTCATTATGTAGCTCCTGGCTGGCCTGAAGCTCATCTAAGTAAACTGAGCTGGTCTCGAACTCACAAAGAGCTGCCTTTCTCCACACTCAGTCTGCTTGCTCAGTTATTTATTTATTTATTTATTTATTTATTTATTTATTTATTTATTTATTGGCAGGGTCTTAACGTGAACTCTTTACTTAGTAGAGAATTACCATAAGCTTTTGATCCTTAGACCTCCCAATTCAAAGTGCTGATCAGATCACGGATGCGTACCACCATACCCATTATGCACAATGCTGGGGATAGACCCCCAAGGCCTAATGCCTGATAAGCAAGCACTCTACCAACTGAGCCACAAGTACTCTACCAACTGAGCCATAAGCACTCTGAACCACAAGCACTCTACCAACTAAGCCACAAGCACTCTGAGCCACAAACACTCTACCAACTGAGCCACAAGCACCCTGAGCCACAAGCATTCTACCAACTAAACCACAAGTACTCTGAGCCACAAACACTCTACCAACTGAGCCACAAGCACCCTGAGCCATAAACACTCTACCAACTGAGCCACAAGCACCCTGAGCCACAAGCATTCTACCAACTAAGCCACAAATACTCTGAGCCACAAGCACTCTGAGCCATAAGCACTCTACCAGATGAGCCATAAGCACTCTACCAGCAGCCCCCATTGCTTCTTAAATGCATGAGACACAGATTCAGTCCCTCTTACCTGCCCTCCTACAGCTAACACTACCTTCGTTTTATGGCTGTTCTTGGCCTTTTGAGACAAAAATCTTGTCCCTATTTCCAGCCTCATGCTCAACCCTGACTCCAGCAGATGAGCTGCCCTAGCTTACACTGTGGTCCTCTGATGAATGACCAGTCCTCAACAAGCCAATTAAAGGAATCAGAATCACTACATTCTAATTACTCAGCCTCATAGAAACTTTAGTGTTTTTGTTTGTATTTCCTGTTAGGGTTCCTCTGTGTAGTCCTGGCTGTCCTGGAACTCATTCTGTATCCCACGCTGACCTTGAATTCAGAGAACCATCTGCCTCTGACTCCCAAGTGCTGGGATTAAAGGTGTATCCTACTGTGCCTGGCTAATATGTGTGTGTGTAAGCATATATATATATATATATATATATATATATATATATATATATACAATGCTTGTATTATGTGTACTTGTATGTGTCTATATGGAGATGGTGTGAGTACAGATTCCCAAAGAGGCCAGAATGGAGCGTCGGGTCCCCAGGATCTGGCTTACAGATGGCTGTGAGCCTTTAGACATAGCTGCTGCAAAAACTTTGTGCTTTTAACCTTTGAGCCTTTTTTATTTCTCTACCCCTGAACCTCTCTTTTTAACATGGGTGGCGGGATTTGAACCCAGATCCATGCGCTTTTGCAACACGCACTCTCTCTTTCCACCGAGCTATCTTTCCAGACCTAGAGATGTGCCGTTTGTCTAGGAATTTCAGTTCATATGCTGCAAGCAGAGAGCTTCTTTACGGCCAGTTTGAAAAGAATGGGGGTAGAATTTTCCGGTTTTATGGTTGTTTTTTGAGAAAGAGGGCGCAGGTTTCTATGACTACTTTGGGGAAGGGAAATTCTCTTAGTATTTTCTTGTTGTCCTTTGCTTGCTCTGTGTAAGAAAGAGTTGGAGAGATGGCTCAGCAGTTAAGAGCACTGACTGCTCTTCCAGAGGATCCAGGTTCAATTCTCAGCACCCACAAGGCAGCTCACAGTTGTCTGTGACTCTTAAGACCTGACACCCTCACACAGACATACTTGCAGGCAAAACACCAATGTACATGAAAAATAAAAATAAATAATAATTTAGAAAAGGAAAGGGAACAGGAGGTGGGAATATAGGTGGTCACCTTCAGACTTTGATACCACCCATTAAATATTCTGTAGGGATCGTTTATAGCCAATCACTGCTCTGTGAGTCTACAACTTCATTCCAGGGTGATATGAGCTTCACTAAACCCACCAAGGCCTTCCCCTAACCACATACTATCCCCCTAGGAATGGCACACAACCTCCAAGCCCTCTTCCCCCACGGGAAGGGGCATACAAACTTCCGGGTTAGCGATCGATTCTACTTGGTGACAGCCTCCTTGCACATGTTTTCTGCTATTTCATTCATCCGTGGTCAGGTCAATCCAGAGAATCTTGGACCTTTCCCACCCACACAGTCAAATGTTAGCTAAGAGGTGCTTAATGTTTAAATGGTAATCTTAAATACAATCTCTTCTTCTTGCCATGTGCCCAAGACGGCTGGATGACTCCCACCAACCTTCTGTATCTTGAACCGCTCAAGTTTACACTGGCCTCAGGACCTATGCTATTGTCAACTCTTCTAGACCTGCCCTCCCAGACTTCTGGGTACTTCCGCTGTGGTCTTAGCTTATATGCTACTTCTGCCTAGAGCCCAGCCTGGACCCTTATCATTTGAAGGAGCCTCCCCTCCAACGCAAAGGTTAGATTGTTTTGGTTTTGCTTTGCTTTGGAGATCGGATCTCAAGTAGCTAGAACTTGACTATAACAGAGGATTGACCTTGGACTTCTGATTGTCCTGCCATTGACTCCCACAAGCTGGGTTTGTTTATTCACTGCTGGGAATGGAACCCAGGGACTCAGGTATGCTCGCTTGGCAAACACTCTATCAAACTGGCCACACCCCAGCAAGGTTTTATTTGTTTCCATAGTACTAATCACTCTGGAATCATTTACCCCTGTGTTTACCCTCCTTGTAAATGACTTGCACTTTTCTACTTCGAAGAGCTCAGCACACAGAGAGCCCAACGAGCGGCTGAGTTGGAGGTAGAGGAAGCTCACACAATCACAACACCATCCCTTCTTCGGGAAACTTGAGGAAAGCATCTGCCCTCCTTTGGTTGTTCACTGCGATCTTGAGAGGCACTGTAACATTTTCTAGCTTGAAGCCTCAACGGCTCTTTCCCATGATGAGGAAACAGACCCACTGAGGGGGAAGCCATTGGGAAATGTCTTGAAGCAAGTGGAGGGGGAGGGAGAGAGAGCGGAGATGGGGGCGGGAAGCGAGCAAGTGAGCACACAGGACACATAAGCTTCCCAATGATTCAGACCAGCCCTGCTTGATCTAGGCAACCAGATGGCCAGAGGTGAATGGACCCGCCTTCCCTGCCTTGCCCTGGCTCTAGGCTTCTGTCCCAGGTAAACATACAAAGTTAAAAAAAAAAAAAAAAAAAAAAAAGCCTAATTAAATAAAATGAGCTGAACGTTCAAAAGAGAACCAGGTAGGAGGTGCGGGCGCGCGGTGGGAGGGGGAGGCAGGGCAAGCGGGTGGCAGCAGCTACAGAACTCGGACCCTGAATCTCCACACGTGCTGGACCATCGGAAACACCGGGACTCTCTCTGCCTCTTTCCAGTCATGTGGGTCCCCTCTTCTCATCCCAGGCCACTCTGCCCAAAGCCCAAGTCTGCAGCGAGGCCTTTGCTGAGCCTCTGGTTCCCCCACCGCCACCCCGCACCCCAGCGCTGGCCCAGGCGGCCGCTTTGCGGCATCCTAGGGCACTCACAATAGCCAGGCAAGGCTGCATGCAACTGGGATCAGAGCTGCAGCCCCTCGCGCCCGCACCTGCGCCCACGACCCGGCCGTTTGTGCACGCGGCGGCTCCGGCGCCTGGCCCAGCCCGGCATCCCCAGGAGAGGGATGCTCAGGTCCTCGCAACATACCGCAGGCGCCCAGCCGTGACCGCGTTGCCAGTGTGAGGCCTCAGTACTGCCAGGAACAGGAGCCGCATGTCGCTACCGCCAAGGACTGGGCCACAAGGCCCGGGCGGCAGGGTAGGGGTGGATTCGGTCCCGCCTGCTGCTGCTCCTAGGCGGAGCCCACAGGTTCAGGAGTGGGGAGGGGAAGGGGAGGGGAGGGGACAAGAAGGGACGGGAAGGGAGAAGGGGAGAGCTGGGGGCCAAGGGGACCTGAGGAGACTGGGGGAAGGGGGGGGATGGGAGGAGGGTCACGAGACCAGGTATCAGGCAGCCACGAGCTCAGAAAGATGGAGAGGAAGGGAGTCCACTGTTCAGGGACCAAGAACATAGGTTGTCCTGGGTCTTCCCTCATTATGATCATAAGTTGGGCTCCTACATGCAACATGGTGGCTGATACCGAGACTGCTCCCCCAGAGAGCAGGACCAGGTGAGGTGTAGGTACAAGACCACATAGGGAGAAGTGCTTTGAGCTTCACTCTGCACGACCTTATTTTTGAGAGGACCCTGGAGCTTAAAATGCCCCGGACTCTGAAGCCTTAGGTCATAGGGCTGGCAGTCTGTCCTTCTTTCAGACCCTGGCCTCTCTGAACTAAGTTCTGTGAACTTTCAGAGGAAGAGAATGGAGAGCTATAATAGAGAAGGCTGTTAGGGGGCCGGGTTCGGGGGGTGGGGGTTTCAGGTTTGCAATTCCAGCCACACAAAGACTGGGACAGGAGGATTGCTGTAAGTTGAAGATATGTCTGTAAGTTGTGGCTACAGGATTCTGAGGGAGGGAGGGGAAGGGAGGCACCCAACAGTCCAGGATTTCTTGCTTGCTTCCTAGACTCTTACTCCAAGTGCTGAGCTACACCGGCAGCCTCAGGCAGTTTTAGAGGACTATGGTGTGAGGCTAGGAAGTCAGATTTGAGGGGAGCCCAGGGCTCAGAGCCTCTTTCACTAAATGCACCTGAGAAGGAAGAGTGGGAAGAGACAGAGCCTTGTGACAACATGACATTTGGGTGAATTCATGGTGTTTTACAAAGACACGTGCAGTATTTAAACCCATCAATATTATAGAACCAATATTCTAAGCCTAATTAAATAGCCCCTGACAACTCCCTAACAGCTTCAAAGAGGAAAGAGTAAATGCCTGGGTCCCTTGAGTAGCTTTCTCCCAGTCTAGCTCCGTAACATACTGCAGTGGGAGACTGAACCAACTGTTGTACTTATTCACAGGGAGGAAGCAAGGGAAGTTTGTTTGTTTGAAATCATAAAATTACCCGATTCTTCCCTCTCTCCACAGTAAAGACTTGCTTTTTCTTTCACTTCTTTTTTAAAGTTTTAGTGTTGAGTGCGTGTGCATAGGTGCCTGTGGAGGCCAGAAGAGGGTATTGGATCCTAGAGAGCTGGAGTTACGAGTGGTTGTGAGCTTTCTGATGCGAGTTCTGGAACTCAAACATGCATCCTCAGTAGAAGCAGCTCCCTTCTGCTCCAGCCTCCCAGAATTTATTTTTGAATCTGGAGATCTCCTCAAGGTGTCTTTATACAGTCATAGCTCAACCTATCACATTCACATTCTGGAAGGAAGGAGGGAAGGAAGGAAGGAAAGAAGGAAGGAAGGAAGGAAGGAAGGAAGGAGGAAAAATGATGCCCTCAGAATAGCACATCTCATTTTTCAGGCATACTTCTGGAAATTCACAGGACCCTTGATGGTGTTTTCTTAATGACTACATGGGTGCTTTGAGGTTGCAAGGAAGCTGGCAAATGCTGACTGTGTGGTGTCCACTGTGACCCTCAGCAAAGCTTGTTTATCAGCAGAAAATGGGAGGGGAGGTCCGAGGTCACCTCTGCAATCGTAATCTAAGTCTATAGAGCAACAGAAGGCAATGTATAATGACCCCAGTTGGGGTAAGCTTCAGATGGTGACACATGCTTATAAACCCACCTGCTGGTCAAGACACTAAAGCAGGAGAGTAGAAAGTTCAAGGCCAGCATAGGTAACTTGCTGAGACTCTTGTCATTTTGAGTTTGGTTTGGTTGAAACAAGGTATCACTATGTAGGACTTCTGTCCTGAAACTCACTCTGTAGACCAGGCTGGCCTGGAACTCACTCTGTAGACCAGGCTGGCCTCACACTCAGAAATCTGCCTGCCTCTGCCTCCCCAGTGCTGGGATTAAAGGCATGGGGTTTTGTTTTGTTTTGTTTTGTTTTGTTGTTTTGGTTGGTTGGTTTGATTTTGGTCTTTCGAGAAACAAGGTTTGGCCATCCTGGAACTCAACTCTGTAGACCAGACTCAGAGATCCACCTGCCTCTGCCTCTTGAGTGCTGGAATTAAAGGTGTTCACCAGCACCATCCCACCCCTGTCAAAGGTATGTTTTTGTTTGTTTGTTTGTTTGGTTGGTTGGTTGGTTTTTTTCAAGACAGGGTTTTTCTGTATAGTCCTGGCTGTCCTGGAACTCACTCTGTAGACCAGGCTGGCCTCGAACTCAGAAATCCGCCTGCCTCTGCCTCCCAAGTGCTGGGATTAAAGGCGTGTGCCACCACCGCCCGGCTCAAAGGTATGTTTTTAAAAGTAGGACTGAAGTTGGTATAATGGACATGCCTTTAATCCTGGCATTTTGGAGTCAGAGGCAGTCAGACCTGTGAGTGTGAGGCCTGTCTAGTCTACCAAGTGAGTTCTAGGCCAACCAGGAATACATAGTAAGACCCTGTCTCAAAAATCAAACCAAAATATACAAACCCCAAAACCTAGGTCCTTTCTACCCCAGGCAGCAGAGAGGCATTCTTTGGGGATTTAGAGAATAAAGCTTAAGAGTCAGAGTGTCGGCCGGGCGGTGGTGGCGCACGCCTTTAATCCCAGCACTTGGGAGGCAGAGGCAGGTGGATTTCTGAGTTCGAGGCCAGCCTGGTCTACAGAGTGAGTTCCAGGACAGCCAAGGCTATACAGAGAAACTCTGTCTCGAAAAAACCAAAAAAAAAAAAAATTTAAATAAAAAAAAAAAAAAAGAGTCAGAGTGTCATCTGGGCACCCCCTCTGGATGCTCTAGGACAGTGGTTCTCAACTTGGCTAATGCTCTGACACAGTTTAATACACTTTAATACAATTCGTGTTCTGATAACTCCCCGATGGTAAAATTATTGTCATTACTACTTCATAACTGTAATTTTACTAGTTATGATTCATAGTGTACATATCTTGCATGCAGGCTATCTGATACATGACCCCCCATGGGGGAACGTGACCCACAGGTTGAGAATCCCTGCTCCAGGAGCACCTGTTGGCTCCCTACTGGTGGTGGCTACACCTCCCCAGGCTCCGCCACCTGGGGCATGGCCCCATCTCTGCTAGCTGTCCCTTGGTCTCCCTCCAGAGCTGTCCCATAATGCACTGGGGAGATGCACTTGTCAGGAAGGTGCTTGTCTTCACTATAGCCAGAAGCTCCTGTCTGAGTGACAACACTGTGGTGGTCTGAATGCTTGTGTCCCCTGGGAAATCTACGGTGAGATAGAAGTATGCAATGGACTCTATGGGCAAGTGCGGGCCAGAGGCTTTGCACTGGTAAGAGAAGGGCTTAAGAAGAGGGGTGGGTTTGGGGGGGAACAAGACACAGGCAACAAAAGCCCTCATCAAATGCCAAATTGACTGGTCCCTTTCTCTCAAAGCTCCATGCCTCTATGACTGAAATTTCTGCCCAGACTTTAGTGTTTTGTTATATGTGTAGTTTCTGCTGGTTAGGACATAGGTATGAATGTAAATGTGTATATATACATATATATGTACATATATGTGTGTATGTATATATGTATGTATGTATGCATGCATGTATATTGAGTGGAGGAAGGATTCGCCATGTTATTAGTTACTTCTTTACTGCAGTGATAAAGCACTGACTAAAACATGAGTTATGGGGAGGTGGGCAAGGATCTATCATAGTTTATGGTTCCAGAGGGATAAAGATCCATCATGGCTGGGAGCCATGGCAACAAGTGGTGCTCATGGTAACAGGAGCAGGATGCTGAGAGCTCATGCCTTTAACCACAGGAACGAGGCAGAGAAAGCAAATTAGATGTGATGCAAGACTCTAAACCATCAAAGCTTGTCCCCGGTGGCAAGTGCCTTCCATCCAGGCTCCGCCCTGAAGACCCAATCAATCCCTTCCCCATACAGCTTGCCACCCTGTTGAGGACCAAATGTTCAAATATGTGAGCCTGTGGGGGACATTCTCATTCAAAACCACACCGCCACACAAACTTGACAAAGCCCTAATTTCAGGCATCACCACGTTAGAGACCTACCTGACTCAACTTATACACACAATTTCCCCATCTTTCCCACTCTTGCGTAGTTTGTCCACCTCTGGCCCCGCCCCCTCCTATTCTACCTTCTAACTGGAACACAGGAGGAGACAATCCTCATCTCAGATACATCAAGTGTTAGGGGCTGGCCACTATCCTCAGCACCTTCACGTGCTGGGGCAGCAGCAGCAAGAACATCCTGGGCATTCAGTAAACGTTCGCTTAATTCTGATGAAGTATTGAATGCGTGCGGCTGTGTCCTGATTATTTAAGGCTTTGTACATTTGTAACTCCTGGGTATGAGTGTTTGGCTTGCGTGGATGACTGTTCAGAGTGTGCATGCAGTGTCCGTGGAGGCTAGAAGATGATGTGGAGCTGGAGTTACAGGTGATGATGTGGGTGTTGGGCATCAGACTCTGGTCCTCTGCAAGAGCAGCTGGTGCTCTTAATCCCTGAGCCATCTGTCTAAACTTCCGTGTTCTGATTTCTGATAGGAGGTAGTGCTGCCACAAGTGGGTTAGCTAGGCTCCAGCTCACACTGGATGCTCCTGGAATATAGGTGTCCCATCAAGTAGGAGAGGCTGACATATCTTTTGGGGCCCACGACTTGGACAGGCCCAAGGCTTCAATTAATTCCTTGGTAAAGTGAGAAAAGCCATAAGCAGTATCATGGCTGATGAGCTCATTTTTCACGGGGTCTCACATGATCATCTTAAGTAGGTAATAGAAAAAGGCCCGGGGGCAAATATGTTATGGTAGGAACTGTAGAAATTATTGTGGGTTAAGAGGAGGCTGCGGATACTACTCTAGCTGCTTCTAATATAAGACTCTTCAAATGTACGCAAAGAGGAAAAATTTGATCCGTAATGTTTGCTAAGATCGTTTCCTAGTTCCTAGCACTGGGGAGAACAAAAAGTTTTCTTATCAACCCTGAAGACATACTAGGCTGTTGTAAGGAGAGCTCTGAGGGTCTGCTGCCTTCAGACATGCCTCTGTTGTCAAAACTCAACACTTGTTTTTTTTTTCTTCTTCTTTCTTTCCTGCTCGTTACAGGCTAGACAGCCTCGTGTCTGTGGATAGCCAGAGCTTTGAGCCTTTTGGTCACTGTTTCTCCCCGTATTGCTGCAGGCTGTGGGTCGCTGTGTGTGTGCATGCATGACTGTGCAGTAGTGGGAAACAGAAAAGGAGAGATAGACAATGAGAAAGGATAAGGGAGGGGAAGAGGCAGAAGTGTGGAGGGTGGTGGATATTTCTGAACACGCTCACACTCTTCTTGCGTGAGTCATAAATCACATACAATCCCATTGCCCTGAAAAAAAAAAAAAACACTGTTTTGGATGTGAAAGGTCCTGCACGGTACAGTGGTCTAGAACCCTGGATCCTCAGCAGGTGGCACGGTTGCTGTTTTTGAAAGATTGGGGAACGTTTAGGAAGTGGATCCTCTGTGGAGGAAGTGGGCTGAGGAGGGGTGGGGGGGTTGAGTTTTATAACCTGATCCTATTTTCTCTCAGTCTGTGCTTCCTGACAGACTGTCCAGGGATCAGCAGGCTCCCATTGCCATCCCTCCTCCCCTGCCATACACCTTCCTGGTCATGATGGGTTACTCCTCCTTTCGTGTCTTTGAATTTTCCAGATCCTAGAACATGTTCACAGCAATCCTCCTGTTCACGGGGTGATGACTGTGTGGACCTTGTTTGAGGCTCTGAACGATGCTCAGTCCCATCCCCCCAGAGCCTTCAGCGGTTAGGCTCTATTCCTGGTGTCCTCTACACAGAAACCTAAGAATCAGGAAGCCCTGAAGCCTCCTGCTCACACATCCGCTCAACTTCTATACTCCTTTCTTTGGTTTCTCAATAAAAACATGTATTTGTGTATATATTTTGTAGACAAGGGTTCATGGGATCCAGGCTGGCTTCAAGCTCAGTGCACTGGTTAGTTT
>NW_022196905.1:121418996-121481544 GCF_008632895.1 Mastomys coucha | reverse complement strand
TTTTTTTTTTTTTTTCTTTCTTGCCAACTTGACACAAGCTAGGGTCATCTAAGAAGAGGTGCCTCACCTGAGAGAATGCTTCCATCAGATTGACCAGAAGGCAAGTATGTAGCACACTTTCTTGATTGATGTGGGAGGGTCCAGCCCCCTGTAGGTGGTGTTACCCCTGTGCTGGCGGCCCTGAGTTATCTGAGAAAGAGGCTGAGCAAGCCATGAGGAGCAAGCCACGTTCCTCCACCTCCATGGCTCCTGCCTTGAGTTCCTGACCTAAGTTCCCTGCAGGATAGACTGTGACATGGAAGTGTAAACCAAATACATTCTTTCCTCCTCAGTCATAGTCGTCTTTATTGTCATTGTCATCCTTGTCATCATCAGCTTTGGACTTTTTTTTTTGTTTTGTTTTGTTTTTCGAGACAGGGTTTCTCTCTGTGTAGCCCTGACTGTCCTGGAACTCTTCTCTGTAGACCAGACTGGCCTTGAACTCAGAAATCCGCCTGCCTCTGCCTCCCAAGTGCTGGGATTAAAGGTGTGCGCCACCACTGCCCAGCCAGTTTTGGATTTTCAAGACAGGGTCTCTGTCTCTGTATAGCCTGGGCTTTCTGGAACTCTGTAGACCAGGCTGGCCTCAAACGAACAGAGATCAACCACCTGACCTTTTATGGTGTTTTAAAACAAGCACTAGACAGCAAAAGTCTTAGTTTCTGTTTCGGTTGCGGTGATTAGACACCATGACCCATAGCACATTGGGGAGGACAGGGTTTATTTGCCTTCCACTTCCACATTGTAGCCCTTCATGGAGAAAGTCAAGCAGAGCAAGAACCTGGAGGCAGGAGCGGATGAAGAAGCCATGGAGGGGTGGGTGCTGCTTACTGCCTTGCTCCTCAAGGTTTGCTTAGCCTGCTTATAAAACCTAGGCCCACCTGCCCAGGGGTGGCCCCACCCACAGTGGGCTGGGACCTCCCACATTGATCCCTAAGAAAATGTTCCACAGGCTTTGACAGGAAAAGTATTGGCTCAGGACCCTCACGACCAAGTTGGAGACGTACTTGTCCCAGAGGGACAGAGGATAGGTAGGGAATGAGAGACAAAGACAGGGGGTTGGGGGCTTAGCTCAGTGGTAGAGCGCTTGCCTAACAAGCACAAGGCCCTGGCTTCGGTACTCAGCTTTGGGGAAAAAAAAAGAGAGAGAGAGACAAAGACAGGAGATAGAGGATGAGGGAGAAGGGAGACGTACGGGGAAGGGATATTTGTCCCCAGGCGACAAAGGATGGACTCTGGATAGAAAGGAGACAGAAGTAGCCCATAGGCAAATGTTGGTTTATAAAGGTAAAGGGGAAACCCCCGAATTAGGATGATGTGTTTAATTTTAACTGGGCATGTTAATTAGGTGAGCCAAAGGGAGCTTTTGATTGCTGGACTTTAATACTTGGATAGCTGGACCTCAGGAGGAGGAGGTGGTCCAATAAGGGAATAGACCTTGGCGGCTGGCAAGGCAGAGTAAATGAAAAAGAAGGGCAAGGCCTTCCAGAGCCATACTCCAGTTGCTCAGAGTCCTTTCAGGCCTGCCCCGCAGCCTGATCTTATGGAGGCATTTTCTCAATTGAGGCTTCCTCCTCTCAACTGATTTTAGCTGTGTCAAGTTGACATAACACTAGCCAGTAGAGCAAATGAGGACACTTTACCTTCATCACTTTACCAAGGATGGCCTTGAACTTGTAACTCTCCTGCCTATACCTACCAACCACTGGAATTCCGGGTATGTATCCTCATGTGTGATTTTCTGTGGTGCTGTGAATGGAACACATTGGCTCTCCTAATGTGTACACACACACACACACACACACACCAATAAAAAATAAATAAATAATTTAAATAATAATTTTGGTAGACAAAATTATACAGCAAGTCCAAATAGGGACATGCCTAGTCCAGGTGGCTCAGGCAAGATCTACTGCACAAATTTCCAAGGACAGAAAGTGTGGCTATGTAGTTTCTTCACCTTAAAATAGGGTGACAAGACTGGGTGATGGTGGCATACGTCTTTAATTCCAGCACTTGGGAGGCAGAGGCAGGCGGATTTCTGAGTTCAAGGCCAGCCTGGTCTACAGAGTGAGTTCCAGGACAGTCAGGACTATACAGAGAAACCCTGTCTCAAAAAAAACAACAAACAAACAAACAAACAAAATAGGGAGACAATTCCCTGGTGGAAACAGTAAGCCCTAAGCTGGTGTGTGTTTGTGTGTGTGTTGGGGAGAGGGGGTATTTTTCAGACCAGAATTAGTATAAAAGTTGTAATAAAGGGTTAGAGAAATAGCTCAGCAGGGAAGAGCCCTTACTACATTTACAGAAGATATGTTCTCTTCTCGGTACCCATGTTTGTGGCTCACCACCACTAGTAACTTCAACCCCAAGAGAGCCATTTTCTTATGATCTCCTCCACAGGTGACTACATTCATATGCACATAGCCCCACACAGACATATAAACATAATTAAACATAAAAAGAAATCTGTAAAGTCATAAAAAAGAATAGACAAGGTGGACTGAGACTGTAACTTTAAACCCTGTTCCAATCAAGGTGATGCCCAGACTTCTGACCCTCAAAGCTGGGTGTTGATAAATCCCATTGTTATCAGCAGCCAGAGATCCACAACTCTTTACGTAGTGATGAGTTTCTCAACTTGTTACATAGTTATACAAACGTAAAAGCATGTATAGCGAGTTCATTCACCTCTTAAGCTCAGTTGTACCCATTGCTCTTTCCAAGTACTGGGGCTGCTTTTAGCAACACTGTAATGAAATGGCTTAGAGCCAAGTCTCTGATCCAGGTCTGCAGTTCGGCAAACTTTAATTGGGCAGAGAGGGGCTGATCTCAAATTCTCCCCAGCAGGGGGTCCATCCTCAAAGCACTTTCCAGGTGAATACAAAAAGTGCCTTCCCTTTGGATTGTAAATGTACTGTTTCTTTTGACTTAACTCTTCATAAAAGGCTCACTCCCCCACCCTTACTCTGTGTGTGCATTACTTGTATCAATTGGAAGGTTTGTTTTTATTAGTTTGCTTGAGACAGGGATTTGGCAATATAGACCAGGTTGGCCTCTAACTCACAGAGATCCACCTGCCTCTGCCCCTTGAGTGTTGGGATTAAAGGGGTGCACCACCACCAGAATTTTTTTTTAAAAAAATCTGGGATGAATAGATAGCTGCTTATTGTTTCCTCAGAAGTTTTGTAAAGTGGCTTCTACTGGCACCAGGCTTAAAAGAGAGTCACCAGCTTCTTTTCATTTTAAGAAATATTTTGCCACTGTCACTTTAATATTTCTCCTACTGAGAATTTAGTGGTACGGAATGTGAAGTTGCTTTTTTCGTGTTTAGTAGCTTTTTCCAGGAGAATTAAATAATTGTCCCTTTTCTCCCTGGGTTGTGAATCCTTTTATTATAGTGAGCTTTTGTTGTTGTTGTTGTTCACTTTTAAACCTTTTAGTTATTCAGTGTCTGTGTGTGTATGTGTGTGTGTGTGTGTGTGTGTGTGCAGGCATGCACGTGCCACAGCTCATGTGTGCAGATCAGAGGACAACTTGTAGGAGTCAGTCCTCTCCTTTCATCACATGGGTCCCAGGGTGCAACTCAGGTGGTCAGGCTTGGTGGCAAGTGCTTCTACCCACTGAGTCATCTTGCCAACCTTGGGCTGACTTATTGTTATATCTGTGCTTCAAGTCTTAATCACTGTCTTTGTCCCCATTAGCCTTTCTCGTCAGTCTAACCTAAACACACACATACATTTTAGCTGCAAATTATGTGGCCTTTATGCTAATGCAGAAATAAGGTAAGCAAAACATTTTGAGACCACATCTCATGTAGCCTGGCACGGCCTCAAACCCTCTCTGGAGCTGAGAATCACCTTGACTTTTCTGTCTCCACCCTTCCAGTGCTAGGTTTATCGGTGTGTGCCAACACACCAAGGCTGAGATCATGCTTAAGAAATTATAAAGTGATAATTAGGGGGCCGGAGAGATGGCTCAGCAATGAGACCACTTGCTACTCTTCCAGAAGACCTGAGTTCGGATCCAGGCACCCATGGATGCCTGTGATTCCAACTCTAGAAGAGGCAGGACCCTCTTTTGGCCTCCCAGGATACCTACACACACATACACACACAATAAGGCTGGATGTGGTGAGATTAAGAGCCCCTTTGATCCTGGCACTGGGAGACTTGAGGCAGGTGGATCCTTGTGAGTTTGATGCCAGTCTCATCTACCTGGTGATAAGAAATGATGATTAGCAGAGGGCAGGTAGGCATGGCTGCACACCTGTTGGCATCTTGAACATCTTGCGATGCACAGAAATGGAAGTTTCTGTCTCTTCGCCCTTCCCTTCCTAATGGTGAATGATTGAGGTTCACAGACATTTTGTGCATTTTAAAGTGTAGGAGAAAAAGGGCCAAAGGAACACCGTTTTTTCCCCCAGAGTCAAATAGAATGGGAGCTCCAAAAGACTCATTTCTCTAAGCAGACAGTCTCACGCCCTCTATTAAAAGATACCCAGGGTCGTCCCTCTAGAGATGCCAGGCTGCAAGTGGGAGCCGGGAGCGTGTAGAGCCTTTGTAAATCTGTATCCAGTCCCCCAGATGAAATTGTGACTTCCCGAGCATCAAACCCTGGTGTCCTGGTCCTATCTGCTCAGAAGCACGTACACACCTGTGTGAAAGGGAAGTTTTTTTTTTTAGACAGACTGTCATGCCCTGTTCCCATCATGCCTGCCCTCTTCCCATCCTAGCCCATCAGCTACCTGTTTTACACCAAAAGGAGTCTTTAGGGTGTAATTAGCTATTTCTTTTGTGCCATTTTAGGGTGGAGAGGGTGGGCATGATGGAGCCAGTTATTCAGGACTTAATTCTTCCTTGTGTTGTGGTGTGGTTTTCTTCCTTTCTTCTATATTTTTTTTAATTCCTCCTTTTGCCATGGCACTAGAGTATGATATAGCTTCCAGGTTCTCCAGCTCTGAGCTGGGCGGGTGATTGTGGTCACACCCTGACAACACTAGGGATCTCAACTGACTCCTCTTGTAGCCTCACCACTATTTCTTAGCAGTTTGATGGGTACATTATAGAGTCTTCCATTTTGTGTGGAATTAGCTCCTCCCCTTCAAATGCTGTAATTAACATCACTTAAAATAAAACTTGAATAAAATACTGAATCCTAGTTGCTACTTCTACTCTGGAATCAACAGAATTCGTGACAGCTGTCCACCTAAGTGGAGTCGGAAGACAGAAAGCACAGTCCATGACCGCAATGTGGCCTGGTATAGGGGATGAGCGGAGGACCTGCCGGGGTCACTCCCTGGGGAAGTAGACAAGTCTTGAAAAGCAGAAGTGGCTTGAGTGCCGAGGCTGAGCAGCTGGGACATGCTATTTTGGGGACTCTTTACCTGGAGGGTCTTAAATACCCACCCTTTTCCTTGTGCAGAGCAGCGATGACAAATCAAAGAATGATTCCATAAAAGTCTAACTTGGGGATCCAATGAGATTTGGGCTTGCTTACAGAACATGCGTGAGGGGTTATTGACAGGAGGGTGGCTGACCCAAAGTGGCCGTAAGAGAAAGTCTTACCCCAACATGGGCGACGTCCCATAGTGTAGATGGGGGTGTTCTAGAGTCTGTACACTCTAGCAGCTCCTGAGACCACACAACCACACACAACTAGGCGGGAAATATACACAAGGCTGCCTGGAAGGGGCAGAGGGGAGTGGTCAGAGTCTCCAGGGAGGGCTCAATGACCCCACCCACTTCTACTGTGAGGGATGCCAACAGCCAACACCTCTGCCATACATTCCTCCAATCTTGCACTTTCAAATTCATGGTCTCTTTGTTGTACATTTATTGTCGAAGTCATTTTAAAAGAAAACATTTTAAGTTATGTGTGTTGTGTGTGCCAGCAGGCTTACCTCTGCAGCATGGCAGCTAGATTCCTAACAATAGGTCAGGGACCTGAAGCATGTGGAGTGGAGGCTCACTGAACTTCTAAAGTCTTAGTCTTGGACGGGGCCCAAGACTCTTGTTGGATTCTTAGTCAAAACGCATTTCACACCCAGCCCTGCGGCAATGGCATCTGGGAAAACTAGACCCAGGCTAGCGTGCCCTGACTCAATCAGGGGATTGAGTGGGAGGAAGGATTGGCCAAGTTTCTGTTGCACTCACTTTTAAGAAGTAGGATCTTACAATTTGTGTTAATTTGTTGTTAGTTTGATTTCTGGTGTTGTGACTGACCAAAAACAAATTGGGGAGGAAAGTGTTTCTTTCAGATTATAATCCACCAGAAAGGGAAGTCAGGGTGGGAACTTGAGACAGGAAGCTGGAGACTGGAATGGAAACAGAGGCCATGGAGGGATGCTGCTTACTTGCTCAGATTTCATTGTACAACCCAGGACACCTGCCCAGGAATGGCATCACCCACAGTGTGGCTGGGCCCTCCCACATCAGTCACCAAGCAAGAAAATGCCCCAACAGACTTGCCCACAGGCCAGTCTGTTGGAGGCAATTCCTCAGCTGATGTTCCCTCTTCCCTTGTGTGTGTGTGTGTGTGAGTGTGTGTGTGTGTGTGAAATTGACAGCTGAGGCTAACTATGCCATTGGGTCATTCCCTACCACCACCTCCAACACCATGAGCACACTAGGATATTCTACATGCTGGGTTTGTGTCCATCTTCAAAGTATCAAATTCAGGGACCTCAGTGCACCGCCTAAAATTCCTACACACACACATACACACTTAACTCTAAGGCCCCTCCAAGCCATTAGCTCTGCATTTCCCTGAAGAGACTGTTCATTGGGTTAGTTTAGTACTATCCAAACTGCACATCTACACTTCACAGTGAGTCACCCGCTCACTCAGTCCAAATGGTTTTATTATCTTTATCATTCCAGTACAGACTTTGCTCAAGTATGTCATGCTTAGCTTAGCAGCCTTTCTATTCTTTTTAATTGCCTTTGTGTGTATGTGTGGCCATACATACAGAGTCTGCTCTCTCTCCATTATGTGGGGCTCTCCGGGGGGATATAACTCAGGCTATCACCAAACTGAGTAGCAAAAGCCTTTACTTGGTAAGCCGTCGCACTGGCCCAGTCTTAGCAGTCTTTTAACAAACACTCCAAGACCTTACTTACTAGCAGGACTAAGACTCAGTTATAGACTTTAAATAACAATTTTATTTTTACTTTTTTTTTTTTTTTGAGACAGGGCTTCACTATGTAGCCCTGGTGAAACTCACTGTGTCGACTAGACCGGCTTCAAACTCATGGAGATTCGCCTGCCTCTGCCTCCCAAGAGCTGGGATTAGTGGCACGTGCCACTAAAGATGTGTTTAGTTTTATGTGTATGGATGTTTTGCTTTCATGTAGGTCTGTGCACCATGTGTATGCAGTATCCCAGGAGGCCAGAAGAACGTGTCGGATGCCCGAGGAATTGGAGTTACAGATTGTTGAGAGACACCAAGTGGGTGCTGGGAATCGAACCCAGAACCTCTGACGAGCAGCCAGTGCTCAACTGTGGACTTATCTCTCCAGTCCTTAAAATAATAAAAAAATTATATATAAAATAAATAAATCTTAGCAATTTTTGTCTTAAGAGGAGACAGAAAAGTGAGAGACAGAGAAGAGGAAGAGGATGCCGAGACTGTCAGAGGAATACGGCTGTTATACTTGACTCTGGGGTCCTGAGGAGAGGGCAGGAGGGGAGAGTTAGACCCGGGTGACCTGGATTAGGACACTAGTTTGGGGCCGGAACCTCGTAGCATAGGGTTCCAGTTTCCCAGTGGAACTCCTCCAGCAATAGGAACCACAATACCTCCACGAACCTCAACAAACCGCGGCCAAGTGAAAGGCCCGCTCCGCCGAATTTCCGGGGCGGAACCGGAAGCCCCCAGCTTGCCCAATAGAAAGGCGGCGGGGAATCGCAGTCTCGCGAGAGTTCGGCCACCGGCTCCTTAGGGAACCAGCCATGGAGGGCGAGCGGGCGCCGCTGTTAGGTTCGCGGCGGGGGGCGGCGGCGGCAGCGGTCGGGGTGTTTGCGGGGCGGCGAGCGGCGTGCGGGGCGGTGCTGTTGGCCGAGTTGCTGGAGCGCGCGGCCTTCTACGGCGTCACGGCCAACCTGGTGCTGTTCTTGAATGGCGCGCCGTTCAACTGGGAGGGCGCGCAGGCCAGCCAGGCGCTGCTGCTCTTTATGGGCCTTACCTACCTGGGCTCCCCGTTCGGGGGCTGGCTCGCCGACGCGCGGCTGGGCCGGGCGCGCGCCATCCTGCTCAGCCTGGCGCTCTACCTGCTGGGCATGCTGGCCTTCCCGCTGCTGGCGGCGCCCCGCTCGCGCTCCTTTCTCTGCGGGGACCCGCGCCCGGAGCTCGTGCGCAACTGTTCGGCCCCCTTCCCGAACGGGACGGCGGTGTGTCCCGATGCCGCTGCGCGCCGCTGTGCACCGGCCACCTTCGCGGGTCTAGTGCTCGTGGGACTCGGTGTGGCCACGGTCAAGGCCAACATCACGCCCTTCGGCGCGGATCAGGTGAGCTAGACCCGCCTCGAGTCCTCCCGGTTTTGTGCCTGCACCTCCTGCGCTCCACGCCTACCTGAACCAAAACTTGGACTTTGCAACCTGTCCGAGACGCCGGGGACACGAGGGCTGTCCCGGTACCCCGTGTATCTGCCCTGTCCCCCAGGGTTCTTCACTGATGGGAAGAAAGGAGTCACCCCAAACACCTGAACTTACATCCCCACTTGACTTTGCATCTGTGCGCGACCGATTGGAAAGCAGAGGGCTACGCACCACGCTCCCCAACCCATAGACCTGCACCTCACATCTAGAGAAAGGTTAAGGCGAGGGAGAGGAACTTCCCAGTCCAGGGAAGTTCCCTTGTAGTGCAGAGAAGAAGGCCACCCAGCCTCTGATCCCTCTCCGTTAGTGGAAGTGAGGAAGGAGATCTGCTCTGCATAGTAGGGAGGAAACCCATCTGCCCCACCCAGCACCCGAGTGGATAGGAAGAAGAGCAAGACCTCCCTCTAATCCATGTGAGGAGGAAGCCCATGAGTAGAACCCATGTCACACCTGGCACTAGGTTCAGGACTGAGTAAGAGGGAGTAAACCCCCTCCCACACACACACCCTGCCCCCTCGCACCACTGTCCACATCTGCTCTTGCATCTGGTAGGGGACTGTAGGAGCAGAGAGAACCACACCCACCCTCTCCTCTGGGGGAGCTTTTTTAAAATTTATTTTTATTTTTTGGTGTGGGTGGAAGTCCTCGAATAGACAGGAGAAAGCTGTATAAACAGGTGTGATCTGAGCGGTAAGGAAGAGTTGAGGTGGGATTTATTCATGATGTAATGACCATTGTGGTTTTAAGGAGAAGGGCTGTTGTGTTGGTGGAGTCATTTGAGTTGAGATCTGAAAGGGAAAAGGTTGAAGTTGTGATTTGAAGGAAAGACATGTACAAAGGCACTGTCTCAGCCCCAGCTTCCCTTTTTACAAAGTTACAGGCAAGCACTTAATTTCCATCTTCACTGCTTTAAGTAAGTTTTGGGGTGGGGAGGGTGGGAAAGACCAGCATCATGCTGCTACTTTGACATCTGAGAACAAGAGATGAGGAGGGAGCCAGAGCTGTGGAGAGCAGAAGTGATCTGCAAATGTCTGAGTGCCACATCTGGTCTGCTTCCCCTTTTTAGGGAACTCCCATGCTAAGAATGGCTCTAGTGGTCAAATGCAAATAGAGTATTTTGTAAGCAGTGGAAATTATGTGGGGTTTGAGTGTCAGGCTCTCTGGATAAAGCTTTTTACAGTCTCATTCTCTCTTGCTTACTCATCCCCTGCTTCCTGTGGAGCTGTAAAACTGAGTAAAGCAGAGGCTAGATAACTCAGAAAACCTAATACATGTTGTCCTGTTTCAGAAAGATTGCAGATAGCTGTCATAGACTGTGTTGTGTGGCAGGAGGGTAAGAGCTCAGGCTGTAGCTGGTCTGAAGAGAGGTGTGCCCTAGAGTGGAGGCAGTGGCCTGGACTGAGGGTTGTGCTCCGGTGTGGGAGGGAGGCTGTAGGGAGTGCTAGAGGGTTATTTGTGAGCAACAGGGAAGGTGAGCCCTGGGTCTTGGTACAAAACTGATCCTTGAGAGGTTGAAATTGAAGTCAGTGGAGTGAAGTCATCTGCTCAGAGTAGCACCAAGAATGTAGGACTGGTGTTTATATGGTGTCTTCCTTACAGGGCTGGCCATTTCAGAGAGGACACAATTTCAACTGTATCAGAAGTAGTAGTGATCTCAGTATTTTAAGAATTTGAGGCAGGAGGGTTGCCACGAAACATATTATGGGCTGCAGAACAAGACTGTAGGTCATACAAGTAAAATGTAAATAGAAGAAATAGTTGCTACTTGATAATTCTGGAGTTCTGAAAGGTGTTCCTCAAACTGCGTGCACCACCACTGCCTGGCAAGATTTATTATTTTAAAACAGTTCTTTTACCATTTATTAAAGATGAATCCAATTTGTATAGTAATGAGATGAATGTTTATGTAACTTGATAACAATCCAGAGACAGTAACTCCATCTTTGAAAGCTGACATGTGGTGGCTGATACAGAAGTATCCTAATGGCTCTTTGAAATTAGACCATTATGCTTCTGTAAGAACAGAAAAAACATTCTTGTGCAGTGGAACAGTGCAGCTCATAGCATGTTGGTCTCAAATGAAGCCAGGGTGTGTCAGGCAGCATTTGTTGGCATCATGAAACATGTCAGTGTGTGAAGTGTGAAGTGCAGGTGGTACTTGTACAGTCGGGACTGCCAGGAACATCTTGGGTTCACTGCACATTGGATTCTGAATTAGGTTTTAGTCCTTGTGCACTCATAAGCCTGTCACTGTTGCCAAGTTTTACACACATACAGTTGAGGAAGCTTTGATTGTAGTGTGCATGGGGTGACTGTCACAGCCCAGCTGCTTAGCAGGTGCTAAGGGAACAGCTAGGACAGTGTGTGTGTGTGTCTTAGAGTCCGTGCTCTCCAGTAGATGCTAGATCAATGATTCGCACTCTGACAGACCCGCTGGATGGCTCCCGTGAGGGTCACTGAGTGGGTGCAGTGTGCACACTTCACTGTAGGTAAGAGTAGGTGCTCTTGCTCAGTGTAAGGGCTATTGTCTCCAGGATCTCCACACTTATAATCCTGGGAAGAGACCCTCTGGATGCCAGGACCCTAGAGAAACTTGACAGCCAAGTGTCAAGTGACTGGCTCTGTAGTGGTTTTGTTTTGTTTATGGGTTTTTGTTTTAAGGCAGAATTCATCTGCCCTTTACTTTTCATAGTGCTTACTAATTGCCAAAGGTCATGTCATTCTTGATTGGTGATTATTCAAAAAAGTAAACTGAGTGCTAGATGCTTGTCTATATTTCAGTACTTGGAAGGCAGAGGCTGGGGGAATCCAGAGTTTGAAGCCACCTCAGCTACATAGGAAGTTGGAGCCCAGCCTGGGTTACTCGAGACCCTAAACCAACAAGCACTGAAAACAAAATTAAAAATAGCTGAAAGAGGAAGAAGCTACTGTGCAGACAGTGCTGCTGCCCTGGTTTGGTTTAGTTTACGGTCTGACTCCTCTGTATCCAGCAGGCATTCTTCGCCCCAGCAGAGATTTGGTCAGGATTTCAGGATAGTGTTTGTTCCATTGAGAAGTGCTCCTGGGTATCTGATAGCTTTCCCCTGTATAAAGCACGGTCCCTTCTGCCCTGCTGGCGTCTCTTTTCCCTTTGGCTTTGGTGCTTTTGAGGGGCGTTGACTGGGGCATATGACGAGTTTGATCAGTCTTGGCAGGGCATGTGGTGATGTCATAGGACTGGTACATGGGGAAGCTGTGGCTTTTTGCCAAGGGCAGAGAGGCATGTGACAGCCCAGTTTTCTGCTCTGTGGCTACTGAAGCCCTGGGAGTAGGCCTCTGTTTATGAAGCAGCTGTGGCTGGTAACCCTTGGACAGTGAAGTCAGTAGACCACCAAGTTCACAAAAGGACATAAGGACTATAAAGGCCTGTATGTCAGGTCAATTGAATAAATATTCCCTTACTGTTTTGTAGGATGTGCTGTTTCTATGAATGTGGGAACATGTGTGTAGTCCTGCTCTGTGTAATGGGAAGGGCCTGGGACATTTCAGCTAGTATCTGTAATGTGCCCTGTAATGTGCTGGACATTGTGGTACATATCTGGAGTTCTAGCTGCTCCAGAGGTTGAAGCAGGGGATCATACAAGCCCAGGAGTTTGAGACTAACCTAGGTAACTGATCCCATGTCCAAAGAGGTGTGCTTTTGTTTTTGTTTCTTGTCTAAAGTGGCCTCTTTTCTCTCAAGGTTATTAAAACAGTGACATGTCTGTGTGTATGTGGTGTTTATATATACAGTGTATAGAGTATATGTGTGTATACTTTGAGTTTTATTTTCTCTATTTCTTGCTCACGTTTTTTCTTTCTTTTGGCCTGCCTCCACTGGTCATAGACATTGATATCCACAATTGGGTAGCATTTAAAGACATTGTGTCCCAGTTGTAAGAAACTAAATATAAACTGTTCTGTGGTGATGGCCACCTTTAGAGTGAGGCCTTTGTTGAGAACTGACGTGTAGGACAACAAAATGCTTGTGGTTTGTTGATCAGTTTGGGGGCTGGAAATGGAGTTAGTGGTAAAGGACTTGCCTAACATTGCAAGAACCTGTGTTCAATCCCTAACCCTGAAAAAAGAAAAGAACAAACCAACAACTTGGATTTTTCAATTTGATGTGATTGTAACCCTCTAACTGAATTCAAACACAGGACTTGCCAATGCAGTGCTGTCATTTGGAGTTCAATAATTGTCAGGGGATACTCAGTTTTGATTCAGCTTGCACCCTTACCTTAATCTTAAATATTGTATGGGGAGCCGTGAGTGCCAAGCAGAAGCCTTAATACTTGGTAGCTTTGTTACTGTTTAAAGCTTATTACTAGGCGGAGGAGCTTGCTCTGTGGACCAGAAGACAGATGTACAGTGGAGCCAGTTTTTAACCCTTTCCATCCATTAAGGATGAGGCTGGTGAAGTATGTGTCTGTGCTCAGGATCAGTCTTTGGCTGTGGGTTTGCTCAAGAATTTGTGAAATGAAGCTGTCCAGAATCATGCTGAGTTGGACTGGGCCCATTCTCATAGTGTTCATGGTAGATGTAAACAGTACAGGTGGAAGAAGCAAGGTTGGGCCTGCCTTGGCCCAGCCACTAGACAGGTGGGATCTGCAGAAGGGTTGCATCGAGGCTAAAGGGGAGAATCAACTTGGGGCTAATTTTAAGCATTTCTTCAATGTGTTGATGAGATCCTCTGTGCAGCTCAGCCAGGCTTCAGCTGATGATTCCCCTGCTTTTGTCTCTTTAATGCTAGGATTATAGGTGTGTACCACTGTATAACCTTTCTTTCTCTCTTTTTTTTCTTTTCTTTTTCCCCCCTGAGACAGGGTTTTTCTGTGCAGCCCTGGCTGTCCTGGAACTTACTCTGTAGACCAGGCTGGCCTCGAACTTAGAAATCCACCTGCCTCTGCCTTCCAAGTGCTGGGATTAAAGGCATGCACCACCACTGCCTGGCCTGGATAACCTTTCTAATCTAAAGCTACCTACCTCGTGCTTCTCTTACTGTGCTCACAGCTTAGTTGTAAGCTTATCAAAGACTCTGGTGCTTGGACCCCATGCAGGAGTGATGCCTTGCCTCCAAACAAGCCTTCCTATGCCTGGGGCCAGAGCTTGTTGGCAGGCTTTCATAGTGCTTGTGTTAAGTTTAGGTCTGGAGCTCAGTATACCATGTATGCTCCTGGTAGTCCAAGATGGTTCTGCAGGCCTAGACTGGCCAGGCTGTGGTTCTGGACCCTGTTTCAAGGATCATTCCCAGTGGCTTCATGTTAGGTGGTCAGCTTACTTTGAGCACTAGGACTTGCTGGCATTTGGAGAGGCATCCAGCTTCTGGAGGGATTGAGTGTGAGATGACTTTTGTCAGGAGCCTGGCTGAATCTGTAAACAGCATTTTGACTGTCCTACCATCAGAAAGAGCAAGAACTTGAGATCCTGTGTATCTGCTCTCAATTTGTAGATGATCAGGTGCTAGGTAGGTGTGGTGACAGGGCATAATAGCTGCTGTGGGTGCTTGGGAGGTCATTACATATGAAAATGGAAAGTGTAGAAGACCACATTTTCTTATGCATTTCTCTTCTCTCTTACTTTAGGTTAAAGATCGAGGTCCAGAAGCCACTCGGAGATTTTTCAATTGGTTTTACTGGAGCATTAATTTGGGAGCAATCCTGTCATTAGGAGGTATTGCATATATTCAGCAGAATGTGAGCTTTCTCACAGGCTACCTGATTCCCACGGTCTGTGTGGCCATTGCTTTCCTGGTCTTCCTCTGTGGCCAGAGTGTCTTCATCACCAAGCCTCCTGACGGCAGTGCCTTCACTGACATGTTCAGGATTCTGACCTACAGCTGCTGCTCCCAGAGAGGAGGGCAGCGGAGAAGTGGGTGAGTGACACAACTCCTTACTCCCTGCAGAGAAAGTCCCAGCTGAGGGTTGGGCTGTGTTTTGTGTCTGGTCTTCAGGCCAGCTTCATTCAGGAAGTGTGTGGTGTAAACCCCTCCATTAGGATAGCAGAGCCCTGAGTTCAATACTCTGCCCAACTTCTTCACTGCCAACATGGATGAGGGTGCCTTGCTGCTCGGTAGCAGATTTTGAAGGTAGAGATCTGCAGAAGATTCATGGAGACATTGTGTGCTTTAGACACAGAAGTATGCTAACGAGAACTTAGGCTGTTATGCATGTTGTAGGTACTTGTCTCAAAGGGAAGCTGTTTCTCTCACATTGGTCAACACAATTTCCCTCATTCAGGGCTATGCCATCTACTTTGTAATAGAGGGACACATAAACATAGCTTGAGATGTTCTTGATAACCCATTTACCCTTACTTGAATGGGGCTTGCATAACCTTAGTGCTGAAGGTCCCAAGCCTGGAACTTTCACAAATAGCCATTTTCTGAGCTCTGTCCCCTCTTCTACTGATGGTGATCCATGGTTCTGCCCAGTGTAAATTAATGAAGTCTAGAAATCATCCTACGAAGGACTTAGATGCTTCTATGTTTTTTGCAGGCTGCTATGTATAGAAAACTGGTTACTTGACTGTGGTTGTGATATAAGAGAGACTGTAGTATTGTAGCCACCAGAGCAGTCGAGGCATAGAAAAACCAAGGTCTAGGGATTGGTGGTCAGCTCCCTCCCTGTGATTTGCTGAACCTAAGGATTCCCAGTAGTTACTGAGAGAGGTAGATTCCTTGTCCATAGGGCTTCCTGTGGGATGGCCCTGTTTGCAGAAGTATTCTGCAGGGTAATGTGCACACCTCCTTGTGTGCTTGTCTGTCCCTGACATTGGTGTACTAGAAGCCTTTTTGTGGCAGATCTGACTTCTGTGACTCTGCTGATGGTACATGAGTCCCTTGGGTGAAATCTGACTGTCCCAACTCCCTTCATGGACCTGCTGGAAGGCTGTGTACACTGGCAGCTTTCAGACCCTGTCTAGAGGGGAACTAACACTTGAACTTGCAAAGCTGGACATCACCCAGTTCTAGCATACCCTGGCTTTTGCCAGGACCTTACTTTGTCAGACAGAAGTTTTGTTGTGGACCTTACCTGCTTCTAATCTAGATTGATTGTGTGGGGACAGGAATGCCTTTAGCAGATATCCCTGATGAGAGCCTTTCAGCCAGGGGCCAGCATCGCTCCAGGACCTGTGGGGTTTCAGTGCACACATGGCACAGAAATAGTGAGATTGAACAGCCTGCCTTCCTCTGAGCTTCAGCTTTGGAAGTGTCTGGGACAAAACTAAGCGACAAGAGTTGGAAAGGCAGCTAAGTTGTATTAATGTGCTGTGGGCCCTGGCTGTTCAGAGACTAATATTAGGGTGATTGACTTTGATGTTTGCCTAAGAGAGCTGGACTGCTCTCAGGACTATTGTGAGGCCCCAGTACACTGAGGTGTGCAAGGCCCTCAGCAGCCTAGTACCTATGAGGTATGCCACTGTGCTGCTACTGGGGATGCCTGGAGCAGGATTGAAGAGCCCAGGAAGTGGCACACACCTGTTTCCCATGGGTCTGACTCTTGACCCAGTTCCCGTGTGTCAACTCTGTGGATGTGTTTGGAGGGAGATGTGGTGCTGATTTTAGATGAGACCTGATGGTCTGAGTTCACATCATCATGTCCTCATACTATAATAGAGCGGGCCTAGGGGCTTTGTTTTTCTCAATGACTTCAAGTGGAGTCTCTGACAAGTCCACCTAGCCTTTCAGAGCCTGAACACACAGGCATGTGGACACATAGGTAAAGGGAAACTGAGTCACAGCCTTCATGGGAGGAGGAGCAGTGGGCTCTTGTCTGTGACTATGACCTATGTCACAGCATAGAGTACTAACCATGCAGGTGGACTAGAAACTTTTTTTTTTTTCTGAGACAGGATCTCAAGTAGCCCAGGCTGGCTCTGCACTTGCACTATCTTTAAGTGATTCTTCCACATCAACCTCCTCAGCACTAGAATTACATGTGTGCCACTTCACCTGGTGACTGGGAAGCTTTAATACAGTTAATTCCTCGGGTTGTGTTGACCCCCAACCATAACATTATTATTATTATTTTGGTTTTTTCGAGACAGGGTTTCTCTGTATAGCCCTAGATGTCCTGAAACTCACTCTGTAGACCAGGCTGGCCTCAAACTCAGAAATCTGCCTGCCTCTGCCTCCCAAGTGCTGGGATTATAGGCGTGCGCCACCACCACCCAGCCATAACATTATTTTTATTGCTATTTTATAACTATAATTTTGCTACTGTTAGGAATTTTAACATGAATATCTGATATGTGACCCCTGTGAAACGGTCATTCAACCCTCAAGGGGGTCTAGACCCACAGGCTGAGGACACTGCTTTAGACACACCCTGGTTCATTAGCTTTAAAGTAACTTAATGAAGCACAGCACTGAGAGCTGTGGTACTAGGGGGATTTGGTTCTTGGCATCGATGTGTTTCAGAGACTTACCATGTGCTCGTCATTGTCTGTCTGTATCAGGTACATGGGGACCTTAGATAAATAGGAATTTGAAGGAGTTAGGGATGTCCTCAAATGAAGAGAAATAAGTGTAGGCACCTGTGACTCAGCATCTCTGTCACCTATCTCTGTGATACTGCACAGGCAGCAGGTATTTACCTCAGCAGAATTTGGCTGAAGTACTGAGTAAGTTACGGGTTTAGTTTTTCAATCTTCTCCAACTTGGAATACATAGATTAAGAGTATCTGCTTTATAGAATAAAAATAAGGGACCAGAAAGACAGCTCAGTGGTTAAGAGTACCTGCTGATTTTCCAAAGGGCCTGGATTTGGTTCCCACCACCCAAGGTCTTCCACAACTCTGGTTCCTGGGACTCCATTGCCCTCTTCTGGACTCTGAGGGTACCAGGCACACTATAGTATACTTGACATATATGCAGGCAAGCTGGTTGTGTTGATATATGCTCTTAATTATAGCAAAGACTGGTAGATCTCTGAGTTTGAAGCCAGCTTGGTCTATATTGTAGCAAGTTCCAGGACAGCCAGGACTCCTTAGTGAGGCCCTACCTCCAAAGACAAAACATACATATACTCCGTCAGCCACACATATAAAATAGGAAAAATATTCAAATAATTTAAAATGTGACAGTTTAGGGAAATCA
The DNA here is from genome assembly GCF_008632895.1 of Mastomys coucha. Classification (NCBI taxonomy): domain Eukaryota; kingdom Metazoa; phylum Chordata; class Mammalia; order Rodentia; family Muridae; genus Mastomys; species Mastomys coucha. The sequence goes on along the minus strand of NW_022196905.1, from coordinate 121,463,789 downwards.
GGCCTAGCATTATAAACTTGTATGCAGATAGCTGCCATTCCAAAGTCTGGAGTTGGGAGGCTCTCAGTGGGGTTAAGTGTCTTATGTTGGTTTTGGTTATGCAGGGAATGGTGCGGTTTCTTAGAGTTTCTGTTGGTGTCGTGCAGCTGGGAAAGACTGTGTTGATGAATGAGGTGTGGTTGTCCAGGCATGCGCCTGTAAGCCAAGATGGCCTCAATCCAGTCCTCACCCCAACTCTGAAGCATTGAGATCTTGACACAGGTCTTGTCTAACCTGTGTCCTTACTTCCTCTTTGAAATGGGTCAGTAAGAGCCTTGCAGGACTTCCAAGGCTTGTGATAAAGATGAATGATGAGTTCCTTTCCCATCATCCTAGTGTAGTGCTCATCATGGCTCTTTACTCTAGATTGACCTTCATCCCAGAGGCAGATGTTGCTTTTCCAGCCATCAGAGCACCCTCTAGTCCCTTGAGTGTCTACCTGTTTGATAAACCAGTATAGTCACAAGAAAAATTGGGATTGGTCAGATTGCTGTTAGCTGGATAGAAGTCCAGGTAACATTGCTGCTCTGTGGAGCTGCATGAGGTTGAGACGCACCCCGCCCCCCTTGTGGGTATAGTGGACAAAGTTATCCTTTCCAAGGGTCCCGTGGACAGCCACAGGAGCTGTGTGTGCTATGCACAGTTAGTCATAATAGGACTTAGAGTAGGCAGTGCAGAGAGCCACTTTCCCACCCCAGACATGATTTGTTACCAGAGCATCGTCACCGGGGGTGGAAGTAAACTAATTCCTTCATTTTGTTTCCCAAAGTGAAGGCCTTGGAATCTTTCAGCAATCTTCTAAACACAGTCTGTTTGATTCATGTAAGATGTCGCGTGGAGGGCCGTTCACAGAGGACAAAGTGGAAGACGTGAAAGCCCTGGTCAAGATTGTGCCCGTGTTCTTGGCTCTGATTCCTTACTGGACAGTGTATTTCCAAGTGAGTGCTGACCTAGCCTCGTGGCTGATGTCTCAGTGCAGGGCTCAGGGTTGTCCATCAGTTGCCATAGTTTCCAGTCATGGACTCAGGTTGGCTGCTTTGTGTTACAAAACCTTTCCCAAGAAGCAGCTGAGAATTGGTGTGCTTCTGGTTTTCTGGACCCCCCAGCTTCTCATTTGGTTGCGTGGAAGCTTGTCTCAAGGAGACTGTATGGTGTGACTCAATAATTCCCATGTCTGATTCTGAGAGGAGTTGCTACACCTCAGCTAGAGGAGGGAGGGTGTGTGCATAGACTTGGAGAGGCCCTGCTGGCTTACGTGCACCGTCTGCTTTCTTTATCCAGATGCAGACCACATATGTTTTACAGAGTCTTCATTTGAAGATTCCAGAAATCTCAAGTATCACCACCACCCATCACACGGTAAGAGACCTGGAGGTGGCAGTGCAGCTGCAGCACATAGCTGCCACACTGTCACTGCAGCTAGTTCCTGCTTAGTTACAGCCTGCTGAGATTGGATTGGCCAGTGCCATTAAACACTAGTACTGTCAGATTCAGCCCTCGCCCAGCTCAGAGCACACTTGTTGCCAGTCAGCATCTCTAGTTGAAGCATCTTGGCGGTCATGCATGGGTCGTAGGGGAACTGCTGTACTGTAGCTAACGCCATGCTCTGTGCAGCTGCCTGCAGCTTGGCTCACCATGTTTGATGCGGTGCTCATCCTCCTGCTCATCCCACTGAAGGACAAGCTAGTGGACCCAGTGCTGAGGAGACATGGCCTGCTCCCATCCTCCCTGAAGAGGATTGCCGTGGGGATGTTCTTCGTCATGTGCTCTGCCTTTGCTGCAGGTGAGCCACTACTTCTCTGGGCACCTCCTCCTCTCTCTCCCAGTGTGGCTTCTGCAGCATGCAGAAGCTAGTGTGTTATGCTGTGTATTGTGGGTAGCCGGTGACACTTCAGCAATTGTCATTTTCTTCTTGAGGACAAGCCTTCATCCTTGGACTGAATAGACTTGCCCTGCACAGGCTAACACGTGGTGTGGAGTGGGAATGAGAGGAGGAGATTCTGTGCAGGCATCTGACTTTCACAGTTGGTGAAAGCACAGTGTCCCAGCATGGAGAAAAAGGGTTTGTGGGATTGTTCCAGGCTCCTGGGACGCTCCCAACAAAAGTCTCAACAGCTGAAGAGCTAGTTCCTTGGGTCCCACGCCACAGCATGGAACAGCATGGAACAGTGTCCTAAGCCACTCCTGTTCCCCCATTCTTTCTGTTTGCTGAAGATGCTGGGATCTGTGTGCCTTTTTAGGAGCAGCAGGTGCTCTTAACTGCTGAGCCATCTGCCCAGCCCTTCTTTCTTGTTTAATGTTGAAAAATAATAATGCCAAGGATTTGCCTGTCCTTAAAGCTATACCATGTTTATTATGCTTACTGAAACACCCCCCTTTATTACTTTAACATTTTTATTTTGTATGCATATGGGGGAGGAGGTGTGCAGACCACAACCATGTGGGTTATAGAGATAAAACCCAGGTCATCAGACTTGGTGGCATTGCCTTCCCCCATTGAACTATGTCACTGGGCCAGAACTTTGCTTTGATTTCCACCTGATCTGAAAGTTACCTGGGGCTTTTAGCACTTCACTTTGGTTCTGAGGTTTGTGTTTGTGGTTTTGTTAGTGGTGACTTGTTTTGTAGAGTTGAGGGAGATCCTGTGTTGAGGGCTTGGGGGTTCTTGTTACCGTGGCATGGTGGTGCTAGCTTTGTACTGAGGGTTCCAGTGTGCTGTGTCCCAGTTTCCCTTTCATGTTCCTGCTATGCTGTCCTCCGGGCCTCAGCATTCTGTGCTTTATTTTGGTTCTGCCTACAGCCTCTCTTTTATTGTCTTGAACTGAGGCAAGTTTTTGAGCTTTGTCTAGAGACTTGGGCCCATTTATTTCAAGGACTGCACATTGGATAATTCAGCATTTTCTTTTTATGTATATGCCTATGGCGGTGTCTTTGGAGACTTCGGTTGCTTACAGGAGCATGGGTAACTTCTCAGTGGCTATGCATTAAGGAAATAATCTCATTCTCCTCCAGTGACCATTAGTCACACATCCTCCCAGTTTTAAAAAGATGAGGGGCTGGGGGTGGAGAGATGGCTCAGCGGTTAAGATCACCCACCTGCTGCTCCTGCTACAGTCCTAAGTTCAATTCCAAGCAACCACATGGTGGTTCCCAACCATCTATAATGAGATCTGATAACCTTCCTGGTATGCAAGTATACATGCAGGTAGAGCATTCATGCATTAAATAAATAAAGCAATCTTAAAAAGGTGAACAGAATGAGTGGTCCAGAAACTTGAGGGTGAAACTAATCAGTGTGAATATCTATAAAATGCTCTGGTGAAGAAGCGGTGGATGACATGACTGGGATCTGCCTAGGAAGCTGTCATGGTTACTCTCCTTTCTTGCTTGCACCTTTCAGGATTGTTGATAAATTTCCTGTAATACACTGCAGACTTAGATTAATGTCAGTATTAAGTGCTACACTAATTTGGTTCTTAATTCTAGGAATCCTGGAGAGTAAAAGGCTGGACATGGTAAAGGAGAAGACCATCAACCAGACCATTGGTGGTGTTGTATACCATGCTGCTGACTTGCCCATCTGGTGGCAGATCCCACAGTATGTGCTCATTGGCATCAGTGAGATATTTGCAAGCATAGCAGGTGAGACTGTGGATGCTGGTAGCATCTGGGCTTGTTTGTATTATAGCCTGCACTGTGCCGAGCAGGACCATGGTGCTTTGTGTGGGAGAGTGTGCGGGGAATTGTCTCTTAGAGCTTGACCCAGTAAAAATAGTAGTCCTTAGTCCTCAGGCTAAGGCTTCCTTCCCTTTCTTGTGCAAAATCAGTGTTCCTTAAGATATTTTCACAAGTCCATCATGCCCTGCCCTGTGTGTCCCATAGTAATGAGGGGGAAGTCACTGTGGATGGCTTCTGCTAGACCTTTGTATCCCCAAACTTTGCAGAGCACAGCTGTGCTGCTGGTGCAGGCTTACATACATGAAAGAGCAAAGCTGACTTACAGAGCTTGTTCTCATGGACTACTGTCATTAGTAATACCCTGCGGTGACAAGGCTTGGGGCAGGTTGGCTCTTGCAGCAGTGGGAAGACAGGAGGCATGCTGCCACCTTACCTCCCAAATCCTGGCAGATTTCTGTTACTACTGACAATGGGCTTTCCTTTATCTTTGCCCTGCCTGGTCACTGGGAATATAAGTTTGTAGATGCTTGAACCTATTATGCCATGTTAGCGATGAAGTAGGATCCTTATAGAGGCCTCCCTCCAACCCCATTCAAGTCTTAACTTTTTAAGATTTGTTCATTTTATGTGTTGCCTGCATATATGTATGTATACTGCATACATACAAGTTCCCACGGAGGATAGAAAAGGGTATCAGATCCCTTAGACCTGGAGTTCCACTTGGTTGTGAGCCTCCGAGAGGGTTCTGGGAGTAGAACCCTGGTCTGTTGCAAGAGCATCCAGTGCTCTTAAACACTGAGCTCTCTCCAGCCCCTTAACGGAGATTTTGAGAAAGGATCGAACACTGCAGCTTCACTGGCCTCAAACTTGCAGCAATCCTCTAGCTACAGCTTGTTGAATGCTAGGATTTCAGGTATGAGACACCATGTCTGTCTTGTGACAAAACTTCTTAGAATATCTCACAAGTGAGAGTGCCACTCTTCCTGGATGTGTTGTAAGAGCTCTCATGAGGATGAGTGGCTACACCTAATGCTGACTTCTGCAACCACGTGTGTTTTTAAGGACAGTCCTCCTGAGAGTGCTCACACCCCATTGGGATCCATGTATACTGTGAAGCAGGGCACTGGGAAGCTGGCTCAGGATGACCAAGGTGATCTAAGTGACTTCCTTTTCTCTAGGTCTGGAATTTGCATACTCAGCTGCCCCCAAGTCCATGCAGAGCGCCATCATGGGACTCTTCTTCTTCTTCTCTGGCATTGGGTCCTTTGTGGGCTCAGGACTTTTGGCTCTGGTGTCTCTCAAAGCCATTGGGTGGATGAGCAGTCATACAGACTTTGGTGAGATTTGATGTCTGGAGGGGTGGAAAACCAGAGTGCTTGCGGTTGCTGTGGGTTGTGTGGAGATGCAGTCTGTCCAGGAGGCCACTAGCGCAAACCCTGCTGAAGTTTGTGTAGAGTAGCAGTGCCTTGTCAGCAGCTGCTATATCTAGCTTAGCACTTTCTGAGAGCTGGGTGAGAAGTGAGACCTGCGTGTCAGCTCCTGTGTCAGCCTGCTCTTATATTTTGGTTCCTGGCTGTTTGTTTTGGTTTTCAGATGTTAGAAGGGTGGGTAGTGCTTTGTCAGTGAGCACTGTTCTTGGTCAGTCTGTTGCTCCTAGAGGGGGCTTCTGGCTATTGGTCTGGGCAGCTCTGCAGTGCTGTGTGTGAACCAGGGGCTACAACCACCTTTGCCTTTTAGATAAGTACATGTTCCCTATGCAGAAGTCTGTACTATGAGCATTTGCCTGGCTTGGTAGCACTTAATCTACTTTTATTGCATAACTTCGGGAAAGGCAGGAAGTTTTGTCTAGAAATTGTGGGATTCACAGCGCCTGGAGTTAGATTCCTTTGAATCTTGGGGTAATGCTCAGAAGCCCAAAATTCCCTTCCCCCACCTTGCTGGGTGCTTGTAACTGACTCTGTAGCTGTATGAGGCCAGTTGTAAAATCAACCAGCTGCATTGGGGCTTGCCCTTGCTCTCATCCCCTTGGGAGAGTGATGTCCCTGGAGTAGAGTAGCCTGCATGGTGCAGACTTTCCCAGATGGTCATCACAGGATTCTAGCTATTTACACTATTAAAACATTTGCTATTTTATGTGCACATATTAGACATGTGTGAAAGACAGCTTTCAGAAGTCATTTGTCTCCTTTCCCTGTGGGATCTGGGGATCAGACTCAGGCCATCAGGCTTACATGGCAAATGTTTAATTGATGAGCCATCCTACCAGTCCACAATCAGGGTCTCACAAGGTTACCTTAAAGTGCACAAGTGCCATTCCTACTTAGGAGACAAGTAGGAATGCAACCTCATGGCGGGGGAGGGAGGGCGGTGGACTCTAGCTCCCCTAAGGGACATTACATCAACCCTGACCAGCTCATCTATGAGAGTGCTAGTTCTAGGATTGTAGGTGTGAGCGATCTCACTGGCTTAGCTCTAGACACACTCTGTGTGTGCAGAGTTGCCTGCTTTTGCTTTTTCTTATTCCCACTCCTAGTCTACTCCCTACCTTAATTTACTAATTTAGTCTTAGTGTTTCAGGGGTTGGGGGTCAAAGACAGGGTTTCTCTGTATATACCTTTTTTTTTTTTTCGAGACAGAGTTTCTCTGTGTAGCCCTGGCTGTCCTGGAACTCACTCTGTAGACCAGGCTGGCCTCAAACTCAGAATCTGCCTATCTTTGCCTCCCAAGTGCTGGGATTAAAGGCATATGCCACCACTGCCCGGCTGTATATAACTTTTGCTGTCTTGAATCTTATTCTATAGACCAGGCTGGCTTTGATCTCACAGAGGTCTGCCTACCTCTGCCTCCCAAGTGCTGGGATAAAAGGCGTGAGCTGCCACCACCACCACCAGGTATAATTTAGTGTCTTCTTGTTCCCAGCTGTTTCTGATGGGCTGTACTTAAGCCTCTGCAGAGGTCCTTTATTGCTGTATAGCCAGTGTGTGTTTAAGGTAGCGCATAGCAGTGCCTAGCAGCCTTTCACTTTCTAGTAGGGACTGGGGTCAGCGCTGTGCAAAGGCTCTGGTATAACCTGGTCTCTTTAGAAGGGACAGTAGCTCCAGGCCAGCACCCCTTCCTCCCCCTCCTGTGTCAGCATTCTTGCAGACGAGGTGGTAACCAGAGTTTATGTGGTGTCTCTGGTGGGCTAGGGATTCCTTGTAAGGTTTCAGGGCTCCCTAGGCTTCCATAGCACACGTTCTTGTACTCTAGCCCCTTCTGACACTCACCTCTGTTCCCTATGTGGGAGTGGCAATCTTGCAGCCCAGTGCTGGCCAAGCACACAGTCTCTATACTGCTAGTACAGGTCAGTGCAGATTCTTGTCTTATCTCCTCTCTGAGCACCCTGCCCCTGCCCAGGACACGTTCTGTTCTTACAGAGTCACCATGGGACTCATCTGAAAGGTTCCCTTTTGACCCTGTTGATCCGGAGTGTTTGCCAGCTTCACCACTGCACATAAGATTACACCATTGGTACCTTGTCACAGTTGCAGACAGGTTCTAGAAGACGGCTGTGTCACTGACCATGAGGGAGCAGGACAGAGCTGGGAACAGAGCAAGGGCAAAGCTGTTTTCCATTTACTGACTGAATCAGTCTTGGTCTGTGAAGTTCAGGATACCAAGACTCTTCCCCTTTGGGGCAGACTTAGGGCTTTTGTCCTTCTCTGTGGATCATGTGTTTGTGCTTCTTGTGGGACCTTGTGTCATGCTTACTCATGTTGCATGATAGACATTTGCTGCTCATGAGCATCTGCTCACGTAGTGAAGGGTGTTTAAAATAGCCCACCATAAAAGGACATCAGGAGGAAGAAGCCTCACCTTCTCAGTAGAGACAAGAACATGCTTTTGAAGTGTCAGAAAGTGCACCAACCTCCAGCCACAGCATGAGCGTGCACCAGTTCCCTTTTGTGTGATGAGTCACCTAGAGTATGGCTGACGTGCTCCTCGGCAGCCCCTGGGAGCGATCAATGATACCTGTGGGAACTCATTATGGCTTCATGAAAAGCCAGTGGCACCCTCAGTGCCCCTTTCATGCTGTGCCCAGCTGTCATCCTGCCACCGTCATGTATGTTGGTCTTGCATCTTTGGAGTAGTCCTTGAGGAGTGGTTTACAGAAGTGCTCGTGTGGGGTGGGCAGCATTATAGCTAGCGCTGCTTTACACAGGCCCAGGTCCTCACAGGGCAGAGTCACAGAGGAGAGCACAGGCTCCAACCTTCCAGCCTGGCTGTTGAGCTCCACGGTCTGTGGCCCTGACCCTCCCTGTGTCCTCCTTCCTTGGGATTTTGGGTGCTGTAAAAACTGATACTACTCTAACGGTGAGATCAAGGTGTGTTTGTTATAGCAGTGAGGGCTACCTTTATAGATACGCACGACTTCAAGGATGCTAAGAAAAAACATCTAGCTTACTCTACTGCAGTAGTTCTTAACCTGTGGGCTGACCTTTAGGGTCACATATCAGATATTTACATTATAATTCATAACAGTAAAGTTACAGTTATGAAGTAGCAATGAAATGACTTTATAGTTGGAGTCATAGCATGAGGAAAGCTGAGAATCACGGCTTTGGTGGGGTGATATCTCCATGCTACCTGTCACGTGGGAAGGCCCACAAACCGGGATCATGCTAGGCACAGCCCCCTGTAGCATTGCTGAGAGGAATGTGGGATGGGCTTTATCCATCCTCAGAAGTGTCACTCAGTGTGAATGTAGACGATGGCTTTAAGTGGAGTGACAGGAGAGCACCTCAGAGAAAGGCAGAAGTGAGACACGGGCAGAAAACAGCACGGGAAGCTTCTCTCTCATAGTCTGTATGGAGGAGAAAGTGCAAGTCATGAACTTCTCTGAGGGGCCTGAGGTGACACGCCACCTCACAAGCCTTCCTCAGCGTCAGTCAAAGCTGGGACAACTGCTTTCCCTCTTTCCTTTGACCAAGGATGGGAGAGCCCTGAGAGGCAGGTGGCTAGTGCCCATTGCCCTCTCAAGCAGCCAAGAGCCAGTAAGAAGGTGCCTGTCTATGGAGTATACTCACCAGGAGGTGTCTGCTCATTCCTAGGGAACATCAACAGCTGCCACCTGCATTACTATTTCTTCCTGCTGGCCGCCATCCAGGGAGCTACACTGCTGCTTTTCCTCATTGTGTCTGTGAAGTACGACCGCCAGCGAGCCAGGACAGATGGGGGGCCAGCCAGCACAAGGACCTGATGCAGCCAGCCAGCATGCTCACAAGTTCTGCAGACTCTAAGGCCTCAGGTCTTGCTAACTACCAGGGCACTGCCAGCAAGCAGATTGAGGCTAGATTGTTGGGGTCCCAACTTCTGATCTTGCATGTTTTCTGGACTGGCTTCTCCCTCCCTGTGCCCGGATGATGGTGGTGAGTGCCTTACTGTGGCCTGTCAGGAGATGAGAATGTGGCTTCTCACTGAAGGTCTCTGCTAGTCCTGAGCCAGCCGTGCTTTCTCTTGTAGAATCCTGGGCAGCCACTGATTGCTGTGGTATCTTTATCCTTACAATTACTGTTACTTCCTCATAGCATCTCCTTTAAGATCAGCGAGCACTTCTATCAAGGGCTAGGAGGATTCTCTTTAGAGATGAAAGTGTGGTTGATGTCCAGAGCGCCCTAGGAGCTGCGTCTGCTCCATTCATGATCTCTTGTCACAGGTCTTGCTGATGCCAAGGCCTTTGTGGGTCAGTGGTGAAGACTCATCTGCTCAGAAAGAAGGTTGTGTTGACTGAGATGAAGAAGTTTTTATTAGATTAGGCTGACCTCAAACTTGGCCTCCTGTCTGCTTCTCAAGTGCTGCGATCTCAGATATCTGTTACCATGGTCAACAGGACTTAGGTCATGCAGTACTGACCTGCTGTAACACATGCATCAGTGGTGACTGAGGACACCATGTCCTCACAGACACCAGGCAGGTCTTTTCCAAGAACTTGACTTTGCGTAGCAGTAAGGATGGAGGGAGGCAGGTGGGGAGTGGGGACACACGGGAGCTGTCGGGCTACCCGCCCACCTCTGTATCGTTACTGACATTCGGGGTTCTGAGTTTGTCAACTAAACTGTTCTGTGTGTTGCTGTGTTTTGTATAATTTTATAAAAGCTTCTCAGACATGACACCAAGTACTTCCTGGGTGATTCCTCCATACTCTGCATCAATTCAGCATCCCCTACAGGTTTCTTTTCATGGCAGGAGCTGCTGCCAGCTCAGCCTTTCATTCCTTTGGCTGAGTGTTAGAGCCACAGTGTTCAAGTACACTTCTGCCAGAAACCTGCCTCTGCCTCTCTCACACAACAGGAAGAAAGGCTTCAGGATAAAAGCCATCCACTGTACCCCTCTTCTTGGCTTTAAAGGGGGGTGGTTCTGCAGAAGTTCGCCTATATCTTAAAAGAGAAGCTGGGCGCTGAAATCATTCACCTTGTGCTGTCATAACGTAGGCTTTCCAGGGTTGGTGAGAAGGCCCAGCAGGTGAAGGTGCCTGTCACCAAGCCTGAGACCTGCAACATGATGGAGGAAAGGAACCAGTCTGAGTTGTCCTCTGACTTCTCCACACCATTATGGTGTGCAACCCTCGACCCCATAGAAGGAACTCTGCCAAGAACTCAGGGCATACACAGCATTAAACACCCCAAACAGCACAGCTATAGATCAAAATGACCACCTATGGTCTGTCTCTCCAGATGCAAATGTCAAGGTTTTAGGAGGAGCACCAGCTCCTCCACAGTCAGGTCTCACAAGATCCAACTACAAGTAGATCTGTAGACACACAGGACTGGAGGTGAATCTTTATGTGCTCTGACACACACAGTGTGTGCTGATCATAGGCACCTCTGCTTTGACAGCCCAGGGAGCACCCTAAGTGAGACAAGAATGGCAACTGGGCATGAGACCCTGGTGTGATGGGCCTGTGGGAACTGTCTCAAAGCTCCTGGGGCTGAGTGTGGTTAGAGCATCCATCATCCTAATGATACAGCATAGAGTGAGGCTGGCTTCAGTACCAGCCACAGTCAGTGAGTGGCACCTCCACCTGGAGAAATGCAGCAGCTATTGATGGAAGCCCACTATACTGATGTCTCCATAGCACCCACAGGATGGTGCCTGGTGCTGAGCAGAGTGAGTGGCTTTCTCTTGCCTTGTCTTCCGTGTCTCTTGGGTTTCATTTAGCTGCCCACACTTGAGAATGATCTTGCATGTTAGTCAAACCTGGGAAAAACTGGTGGGTACCAGATTTACCTCTAGTCCTGTGTGTCTGCAGATCTACTTGTAGTTGGATCTTGTGAGACCTGACTGGAGGAGCTGGTGCTCCTCCTAAGCCTTGACATTTGTATCTGAACAGACAGACCATAGGTGGTCAGTTTGATCTATAGTTCTAAACTGGCAGTTGAATAAAAAACACACAAACTGAGCTGTGCTGTTTGGGGTGTTTAATGCTGTGTGTGCCCTGAATTCTTGGCTGTGTTACCTCAACTGTTCTGTGAAGACAGACTAGCTTCTTCAGGGCTATGTGTGTCCCCATATCCTGAGGCAGAAGCAGAGTTCCCCACCCCACCCCCAGACGTGATTTCTCTGTGTAGCTATAGCCCTGGCTGGCCTGGAATTCGATCTGAAATTTGGCTGGCCTTGAACTCAGATCTACCTGCCTCTGCCTCCCAATTGCTGGAATTAAGGCATGCACCATCATCACCTGGCAACAGAGATTTTATAAAACCAACTTCTTCCAAGGTACTTGGTCCCTCAGGACTGCAGTTGGTAATACTTGAGCAGGTCCTGGCCCTTTGTCCGCTTTCAGTTTGCTAGAAAGCTCCACATATGCAGGGCTCCAAAGCATGTCATAACTTAATGTCCACAGGTTGCTGTCACCTCTTGGGTTAGGGATGGGGAGCAGATGACCCTTCCTCCTAACACATCAGTCCCTTCTCAGTCTAAGCCAACACAGTACCCCAGTCACACTGCAGCTCGCTCCACTCGGTGCCAAGTATGCTCTTCATGTTACTTGTGGTGATGCATCTGTGCTGTTGATGCTGTAAGCATCTTAGGTGGATTCTCACAAAGAACAAATCACTTGTGTGGCTATTTTAGTGTTAAGATCTAATACCTTGTTCTTTGCAAATAGGGTCGTTAAAGGGAATAGTAGCCATAGATGGTGTGCTGAGTAAGAACATACCAGGTATGTAAAAGAGAAGGCAGATGATACCAAGCTAGTATATACCATAGCTTTGCTCATCTCCAAGTCACCACACAGGACCACATTTGTCATCTGCTTTACTGACTGTCTCCAAGCCAACTTAATGTGAAAGACAGCTCAGATCTAAGGTAAGTAGCCTGACTATCAGGCCCTGTGCCAGTCTATGCCACAGCACCAAAGGCTAAGGTCCATTTTTTTTTTTTTTAAGATTTGTTTATTATATATAAGTACACTGTAGCTGTCTTCAGACACTCCAGAAGAGGGTGTCAGATCTCATTGTGGGTGGTTGTGAGCCACCATGTGGGTGCTGGCATTTGAAGTCAGGACCTTCAGAAGAGCAGTCAGTGCTCTTAACCGTTGAGCCATCTCACCAGCCCCACACTCAGCTTTTTGTGCCTATTGTCTGGCCATATGAACACTGAAGGGAGTGGAGGGTAGGCCACTGGGGCCCCAGGACTGTGATGGGGATGATTTTTTCAGACATTGTTCCTAGCTCTGCCCTCACCGATCATGCCCACACTATATATGTTAACCCCCCAGCCCTTGGGTCATTTATTTCTAATTTTTTCTCTAGAACTCAGACCTGAACTTCTAGACATTTCATAGGGCTTAAAGAGATGTCTCCTACCTGATCATAACAGTGTATAAGTAAGTGGATTTAGGGTCTTCTGAGAAGAGTTTATCTTCAGCTCAGGCAGAAGAGCCTGGCTGCTCATCTTTCAGTGATCTCTCAGTATCCAGCACATGCTACTACTGTGTAGGGTCACAGGCAGAGGTTGTAGCAGCCGCTAGAGGAGAGTCAGAAAAGGCACTATTGTAGTTTGAATGAGAGTGGTTCCATAGCGTCTCCTGCAAGAACAACAAATAGGAATAGAACAGAGAATGGGGGCCATTGAAATGACTCACATATCTGATACCATATGACCACGAAGTGGGAATTCAGCTTTTTGCCTTCCATCCCAAGTAAAAGAGGATTGGATCCTGCGCATTCCTAGCAACAGCATGGTGGCTCACCACCATATGTAATTTCCAGGGGATCCCCACTCCCTCTTCTGGCCTCTGTGGGTACTGCATGCATGTGGTACATAGACATGCAGGCAAAATACCTATACACATAAGTTTTAAAAGACAAATCTTGGCATCAGGAACATCTAGGTAGATTTGAGTCTTGGGCCACAGCTTCCTTTTCTAACAATAATGTGCAGGAGCAGGACAACAGCCAGCGCTTCTCTGTTTCTAAGCAAGGTCATTTTGAGGTTCTATGTGTACTTGAATTTTCAAGGTTAGAGCATTTTTACATTTAAAAAAAAAATGAAGTCTTCTGAAGACGTTGGGAAATTGGTCAAGATGGCTCCCAGGGGCCTGAAAATAAAGGAGCTCGGTTGGATTTTGGCCCTACCTTTGATGGTATCTGGACCTTACTTGCTGTTTAGCTGTTTAACAGTCTCACTTGCTATAGCTGGTGAGTGATAGGCATCAGCGATTGGCAGAGTAGTGAGTAGCTGCTTCAAATGGACACTCAGTGTGGAGCAGAACTGGCTGAGTTAGAAAACACAGCAGCAAGTAGACCCTTCACTCAGTTCCCCCAGAGTCTGTCCAATGAAAGGCCTCCCTCAGCTCAGCACAGACCACTACTACAAACAACTCACATTATAGTAACTTAGATCACTCCAGTCAAGCAAAAATGACTGGAAAGTTCATCCAGAAGACCCCATTTAGTGTGATCTTATCTTGTATGTTCCTGCCCCCTGTGAATGATATATGATCCAAGGGCTGAGATCAGAGAGCCAGCTCTGATCTCAGAACAGTAGGGATGAAATACTATGAACACAGACTAAACACATCCTTTTGCCCCAAATGCTGGCATAGGCTGCACTATGGCTACCAGCTATGCACAGGACAGGAGCTCAGTCTGCCTGTGTGACTGCAGCAGAAAGAGCCAGAGAGAGGCTGAAGGAAGCTGGCTCATCGTGGTCTGGTTCTAGAACATTCCAAGTAGGCCAGGACCCCCTCAGTGGCTTTGACCAGACTGGTTTGATCTGGCTGAGGTTAGACTCCCTCTGTGGGTGGAAAGGGGAACCTAAAGTGTGGGGATAAACTGCAAAGTGAAGCAGTGCAGTTGTGGACCAGAAGAAGGTATTAGGACTGAAGTTGCAGTTGTGAGCTGTCATGTGAGTGCTGGGGATTAAACTGAGATCCTCTGAGAGTATCCTTCACCACTGAGCCACCTCTCCAGCCCCATACCTGCTAATGTAAGAAGAAACAAGTCTACTTTATGACTTTGGTGGATCCATAGAACCCATTTAAAAGACGATTTCAAAAATAAGTGTTTGAATCAAATCTTATCTGTACATGGTATCTGTTATCATTGCTATCAAAATGTTATTTTTTATATTGATATCACATTTATGTAAATTTATATAAGTTTTTACAGGTCCAAAGCAGGCTAATTTACCCTTGGTGTACATGTGTGTCCTCCCATTTCCACAGTGTCTGACTTTAATAATGCACCACTGCTGTTTGTATAAAGAACAGTGTGGTACAAGCCTGTAATACCTCACTCAGGATCCAGAGGTAGGCCGATCTCTGAGTTTGAGTCCTGTCTAATGTACAGAATTCCAGGTCAGCCAGGGCTACACAGAGTGTCCCTGTCTTGAAAGTTTGGGATACTAGAGAGATTGCTCAGAGATGAAGCATGTATGTTTCTCCTTCAGAAGGCATGAGTTGTTCCCAACACCCACTTTTGGTAGCTAACAACTGCCTGTAATAGCCACTGGTGCAGGTGCAGGTTCGTGTCCTCCCCCAACCCCCAAACACAGTTTTTATATGTAAATTCGTTTTACTTTTTTTTTCCCTCATAAATCACTTTTAACTTAGCAAAGCCTGTCAGGTCCATAGCCTCTCTGTGGGCTACAGCAAAATTGCAAGCCATCTTAGCTCTGTTCATTCTGACATAGACTATGAATCTATCTAGTTAAATATGGGAAGTCTGCCCAAAGCCTCTTGCTGTGGGACTCAAGGCAGGATCTTGTGATGTCAAAAATAAATCTCACTCATTGCTTTGCGGGAGTGCCATGCGTATCCCGATCCTGAACTGTGTGCCCTCCCTCTTTCTCCCTTGTGCATTCATGTATGTAGGTGTGTGAGTACACACACACACTTTAACAATTGCAATCTGGTAAAAGCTTCTGAAGTCCAGGGTTCCTGAAGAACTATTGTCTGGATAACCATCAGACTGAGCAGAAACAATATGACCTCCATCTTCAAAAACTCATTCAGTCCCATATAGGGCACTTAGACTCACACGATAGTTCAAAGACCACAGTTCTGAAATCTAATTGAATAAAGGCACCAGACAAAAGGAGCACACTGCATTTTTGAAGTTTTGACATATAGCTAGAAACCCGTGGGGTAGTAACAGGTGTTCTGCATGTATGGTAACACCCAAAGGCTCAGGGGCTTGGTTGCTATTTACCCATTACCATGTGATGGACACCCAAGGAGTTCAACACCTTACAAGCACACACATACACAACCCCTTCTGTGGGCTGGAGACACACTGTGTAGACTTGGGAGTTGGATCACATTGCAGAGGTGGTTCTCCAGGCTTCTGTCTTAGTGCTGGGGGTTGGAAAGACAGTAAGAGGAGAAGTAGACAACAGTGAGAGGCAGAACCCCTGCATCACCCGTGTTAATTAAAATTTGTATTGGGGATGGAGAGGTTAAGAACACCTTGTTCTTTTAGAGGATCAAAGGTTAATTCTCAGCATCTACATGGTGGCTCACAATCATCTTATAAATCCAGATGCAGGGAATCTGATGCCCTGTCCTGGATTGTGTGGGTATCTGCCCATGTGACATAAACTCATATGTACTTGTACATAAAAATAAATCTTATTAAAAATGTTGTGTTGGAGCTGGAGAGATGGTTTATCTGTTAAAAGCACTAGCTGTTCTTCCAAAGGACCTGGGTTCCATTTCCAGCACCCACATGGCAGATCACAGCTGTCTGTACTTCCATTTTCAGGGGATCTGACTTCCTCACAGAGTATATGCAGGCAAAACACCAATGTACATACAGTAAAAAAAACAAAACAAAACAAAAAACCCTGTTTTTAAGGGTTAAAAAATTGTGTTCATATTACTGAAAATCCCAAATAAATATCTTTAGTATTGATTTAAAAAAAAAAAACAACTTGCAGTCATATTTACAACAATGCCAGTGATTTCAAATTCAATTGAACAGCATTTCAAAAGTCACATTTTGATTTCATGAATTGAGTAAATTATAATACCTGATGCTGTATTCAAAGCACAAGTATAAAAGTGTGCTAACAAAGGCAGTGCTGCTCTCTTCCCTCTAGATGATAAGGAATCAGCTGGCCGTGGTAAGCACACCTGTGGTTCCCTCAGGGAGGCGAGGCAGGAGGATTGCAGTAAGTTCATGGTTAATTTGGACCACACAGTGAGTTCCAAACCAGACGGGACTATAGTGTGAGGTCCTGTCATAAAACTCTAAATAGGAGCTGGAGAGGTGGCTTGCCAGTTAAGAGCTTGCTGCTCTTGGAGAGGATCTTGAGTTCATTTCCCAGCACCTGCAGGAGAGCGAATACTCTCCTGTAACTCAGCTTACCAAGAATCAGATGCCCTCTTCTGGCCTTTTTGAGAACTGTGTGCCCACACAAATTATAAAAAGGAGGAGGTGTGATCCAAAGAGCCTACAATCACCTCTGGAACAATCCATGCTAGGACCCTAGTGCCACTAAAAGAAAAAGAAATCACTCACTATTCCAGTTTGCAATTGTCACAGTGACAGCAAACCGACTTAACAGCTGGGCTTCTCACATCTTCCATATTTGGTAGAAACACCAGCATATCTTTCATTGAGGGGCTTCTGCAAAGGCCTGGAGCTTAACGGGGTGGATCTCTGAGTCACTGGTTCTCATCCAGCTCTGTGTTGCCTGGCTTGTGCTGGGATCTTGCGACTCCCAAGCTTGAAGGTCCTAATTTTCCCACCCACTCCATCGGGATGCATGATCCTGGGCTATTTGTGTTTTGTTTTACTCCTGTCAAAATATTGACTCTGGAAGCAGCAGACACTGGCATATCCTTCAGAGGTTTCTTTGTTTGTTTTTAAATTATTTCAGCTGAAGAGAACCCCAAAGGAGAGCCTATGTTTTGTTGGAAATATAGAGATTGAAGACAAAGAGATGGACATTGAGGGGCAGGTTCCTTTGTCTGCTGGGCATTTCTCAGGGGACTGAGGAAAGGGAGACGACCAATTTTGAGTATACACAAGGGGTCTGCACAGTATGCAGCGTGGCTTGCTGGTCCTTCCCATTCACGTGGGTTTGAATGAATAAGAGAAGATGGATTCATAATGGGAAAAGTTTTCTTTCAGAGAGATTAGGAGACAGTAGCCCAGTGCTGAAGAAGAGCAGCTGATGGGACACAAGCTTCATTCACCTGCTCCTGATTTGCACTGATTGAAATCAATCCCTGCTGTTCTTGCCCAGTGACAGTGGGTGCACAGGAAGCAGGAGAAGGTGGTGGGTGTACACTTATTTGCATATTGTTGTGGTTCAGATATGAAGTGTCCCCACAGACTGGTGGGTTTAAACACTTGGTCTCCAGCTAATGGTACCTTTTGGGGAGATTGCCAAACCTTTGGTGTGTTGGGGTGGGGCTTGAGGGCGATAGCTGGGTTCTACCTTCAGTCCCTCTGTCCACTCGTGGTGTGGCTGCCACATACCCATCCCATGCCAGGAAGCTGCCCATCTTCAGTCCCTGTGTGATAGCATGAATTATATACTTGACAAGATCTAGAATCATCTGAGAAATAAATCTCCAGGATTGTGACATTAGATAGCCTCTGGGCATGTTTATGGGAGACTATCTTGATTGGGCTAATTGAGGTGTGAAGGCCCATCCACTCTGGGTGGCACCAGTCCCTAGGCTGAGAGCCTGAATTTTATAGAAGGGAGAGAGATGGGGGTGGGGGGTGGGGTTGGTAAGATGGTACAGTGGTTAAGAGCACTTGCTGCTCTTGAAAAGGACCCACGTTTGGTTCTCCACCCACCTATCAGCTAACAACCACCTGTAACTCAGTTTTGGGGAATCTGATGCCCTCTTCTGGTCTTCACGGGTACCATGGATACACATATTGCAAATACATTCAGGGAAACACTGACACAAAATTAAACAAACCTTTGAAACAAGTATCTAGCTGAGCACAACATTCAGCATCCTCTGCTTCCTGATCTGACCAGCCTCTTTACTTTAACTCCCCCAGTGCGACTTAACTGCAATTATGGACTGCAGTCTGGGACTATGGACCACAACAAACCCTTCCTTAAATTACTTTGGCTATTTTATCAGAGCTTCAGGAAGAAAGATTGAGACACTTTCCCTACTATGACGTAGAGCTGAGCTGGTGACTCATGGGGACTGTGTGACTGCAAAGTCACAAAATGTTCTTTTGATGGCATGTTCCAGCCCTAAACAGCTGACTATATGAAAAAGCAAATCCACAGTGAGATCCCATCTCACCTCAGCTGGAAGAGCTAAGGGATATCAAGAAAACAATAAATGCTGGTGAGTATGTGGAAACAAGGCCCCTTACACACTGCTGGAGGGATCTGCTGGGGGAGTTGGTCTGGATTTCTTTGCAAAGAACTAAAAGCAAATTTGGAGTTTGCAATGAGATAGCTTCAAGTGCTTGAAGCAGGACACTCTGCCCTTTGAGGGATGGGCTCATAGGTTGAAGTGACCCTAATAAGGAGCCCTAAGACCTCAAACGTCTGGAGCCCTGAGTCCACCGCAAGTATTCCACACTGCCCTTGATTAGCCATGTCTATCTGCCTGACAGTAGTCTTTTCAGATAAAGGGACAGAGGGATCCCCACCCAAGCAGTGAATGCCCAGAGCTACCTCTCACTCACAGCTGGGGCCCTAGCAATGACTACTTATTTCAGTCTTGAATGTATAACTGCATTCAGTAGGGAGAACATACACTGAAAGGCAGTCAGCACAGCCGGAGTATGGGTGCTCTGCTGGGGAAGTCCCACTTACTATTCTGCCTGGTGGTAACTGAGAACAAGACATCTCCGGGGTGGGGGCTGGATCTACACTTCCCATCCTGGCATCTAACTCCACTAGTCATCATTTCAGCAGCCCTCCTCCCCTCCCCCTGCAGAGAAAGCCCGTTCCTCTTTAGCTGATGAATCACCCCTTTGCCTAGCCAAACTTCTGAGAACTGCTTCCTGAGGTTCTCCCTCCACCACTGCGTCCTCAGTACTACACGGCCCTTAATTACTTTCCCATTGATTTCTCTTCCTGGGAGCTGGTTACAGCTAAGGTGAAATCTCAAGGCTGATGGAAAATTCGATGCGTTTCGCATGCCCCCTATCCCGACTAAGGACTCAAATAGATAAGAAAGTGCTACCTTCTGGGTACTTAAGCTAAGTAATGGAGAAGTCTGGACATCCAATCAAAGTCAAGAAGTGCTGATCACAGCCAAACATTTGGCTGGGATTATTGGTCAGGAAATGCAACTGGAACCTTCAAGTTGAGAAGGCGGCTATGGAAAGTCTCAGCACGGGGCTGGCATGGTGGTGCACACCCCAGGTAGAGGCAGCCCAAGTCTCACCAAGAGCTCATTGTCCAAGGATGCTGGCTCCATAGTGGACTTATCTTTTGGGGTGGGATCAGGTACTCTGCACATCCTCACCTCCCAAGTCCCAAGAGAACTAGTTCAAAATCACCCTGAAAGGCATGCTCTGGGCCTTCCCCATTCTCTAGACAGTGTTCACAGCTTGGCCCCCAGAGATGCATTTGTTGGAGGCTTGGTCCCCAGCAGGTGGCGCTGTAGAGAGGCTATTGCACCAGGCAGGAAGGTACCTGGGCTCATCAGGGGTTAGCCCAGTGAGCTCAGAGCTGATGGAAGGAGGGAATGTGCCCTTGGGGTGGTGTCTTTGAGAAACTTACCTTAACCTTGAACCCTGCCTCTCTGCCTTTGCCTCCTGTCTACCACAAGGTTGACAGGCTGTCACGTGCACCTGCTGCTAGGATGTTAAGCATCACCTCAGGTCTTTAGCACTGGAGTCCACTGAACTTGGAATAAAACCTCTGAAACCAGGAGCCCAAATACACCCTTCCTCCCTTGTTTTCCTTGGATAATTTTTTTTTTCATGGTAATGAAAGAAGACTCCCAGGATAAGTTGAACCTCAAGCCTTTTCCCCAGAGGCATGGGATTCCCTGGATGGCCAAGGGATCCTATATTTTTAAAAGGTTTATTTTTATTTCTAAGTATTTGTGATGTGAGTGTGTGTGTGTGTGTGTGTGTGTGTGTGTGTGTGTGTGCAGGGTATAGTCATTCACTTAAAATCTCTTCAGCTCCTACACAAAGTATCCCAAAAGCCTCAACTGTGGTAACTGAATGAGTCCCTGTGATCCAACAAGACTCCGTTGTCCTTGACTAAAGACATTAAACCCTTTCCACTAGTATTAACACCGGTTTCTGTAACCTCAAACCAAACTGCTCCATAATAAAAAAAAAAAAAAAATGGAAATTACTCTATTGCATTCAGCCCTAAAGTTATTCACTTCCATCCCTCAAAAATTTTTATATGCTCTCAACGTATGGAAAGCAGGCGTCAATGGCCCATTATCCCTTAAAATGAGAAATCATATATTTTCTTCCTCATGATAAAAGGGCTTGGCTCTGCAAGGAGAAGGAGGGTGAGTGATGGCTGCTTTCCTTTAGCCCTTCCAGTGAAGGTCACTTCCCTTCAGGGAGGGGGAGCTCGGGATGGGCGGAGCTTGGAGACCAGGACTGTGATGGTGAGGGTCAGGGCTTTGGCCATGAGCCTGTGCTAATCTTGTTTATAGTCTTTCTTTACCTTTGCAAACCTAAAACAGGCCTGGCCAGGGAAATAGATGTCTCAAGAAACTAAGTGGAAGGGCATCCTGATGGTGTCCCAGGAGGCAGGTAGGAGAGGGGTTTTTGTTTGTTTTGGTTTTTGGTTTTTTGTTTCGAGACAGGGTTTCTCTGTGTATCCCTGGCTGTCCTGGAACTCACTCTGTAGACCAGGCTGGCCTCGAACTCAGAAATCCACCCGCCTCTGCCTCCCAAGTGCTGGGATTAAAGGCGTGCACTACCACTGCCCGGCTGGTTTTGTTTTGTTTTAAACAGAGTGTGCTGGCTAGTTTTATGTCGCCTTGACACAAGCTAGAGTCATCTGAAAGTAGGGAGCCTCAGTTGAGAAAAATGCCTAAGATATGATCCAGCTGTAGGGAATTTTCATACTGTTTAATGGGAAGGACCCAGCCCATTGTGGGTGATGCCATCCCTGGGCTGGTGGTCCTGGGTTCTATAAGAAAGTAGCTTGAGCAACCCACGAGGAGCAAACCAGTAAGCAGCGCCTCTCCATGGCCCACATCAGCTCCTGCTTCCAGGTTCCTGTCCCATTTGAGTTCCTGCCCTGCCTTCCTTCAATGACAGACTATGATGTGGAAGCATAAGCTAAATAAACTCCCCAAGTTGCTCTGGTCATCATAGCAACAAGGGTGGCTACAAAGAGTGGCTGTCGTTGGATGAGCAGAAATCTTCAGTTACAACCCTGCTGTGATTGGTTAAGCAATTGGGAGTTCCTAGCTGGGAACTACTGACTTCAATGACTTATCCCTGCGAACTTTCAGGGCCTTGACCTGTATCGGGTCAGAGCCTAAGGTCTTTAACAATCAACTTTCCAGCTTCATTTGGAAAGTGGAGCCTGAATTACCTCATGTCCTTCACACTTGCTCCACCAACCTTAATGTTTTCCCACTCTGGTTCTCAGGTAGGCTGAGGGCAATATTTTTCTCCACAAATGGGTTTCTTATACAAGGTCTGATTATGTTTTACATGATGAAACAACACATCAGGAGAAAGGACCAAAAACAATGTAAGACAGCAGAAATATACTGTCAATTCTGGAAGGCTAAGAACCAGAAACCAATATTCAGCCAGCATTCTTTGGCTTATGGACAAAGCACTAAAATCTCCACTTCTGTCTTCTCATGCATTTGCCCAAGTCTCTCTCTCTATTGGAACCCTCCATTCTGAGAGGGGCATAGTTAGCAGATTAGGGGGATCCATAGTCAAGGGTGAATCTGTCTGCCTATCACCAAATCTGGAGGGACCCCTTCCTCAGCTACTAGCTCCTTACCCCACTCCTGGCTCCCCCAAATCCTGGGTTCACCCACCTGGCTTCTCTCTGTATGGATTTGTCTATCACGGGCATTTCATAGAAATCGTATCATTCAATATATTATCACATGAGTTTTGGGGACCATTTTCTTTTCTTTAAAGATTTATTTATTTATGAGTACACTGTTGCTGTTTTCAGATTCACCAGAAGAGGGCATCATATCCATTACAGATGGTTGTGAGCCACCATGTGGTTGCTGGGAATTGAACTCAGGACCTCTGGAAGAGCAGTCAGTGCTCTTAACTGCTGAGCCATATCTCCAGCCCATTGGGGGCCATTTTCATGCTCTTGCTGTCATGACTTCCCTGCCATGATGGACTGCAGCCTCCGCACACCCTTCCTTCCTTAATGTGGCTTTTGTCAGATGTTTTGGCAATGAGAAAAAAAGAGACAAATATAGACACCGAGTCACAAGTTGACCTGAGACAGGGTCTCAGAAATTCTAGGTCACATGGCTATGCAGCCTCCTTCCCTTGATGCTGTGAGACTTCCCTCAAATGGAGCTGTGATGTGTTACAGCCCTGAGAGTGTGTGTGTGTGTGTGTGTGTGTGTGTGTTTGCGGGGGTGGAATCCAGGGTTCCCTCTCTCCTTCTCTATCCCTTCCCCCTCCTCTCTCCTCCTCATCCTTGCATATGGACACAAGAATGTCCCCTTTTGCGTCTAGCAAAACGTTCAGCTCTGACAAGGGGAAACAAGGCAGATTTCCTTACCTGGAACCACACTGCCTTAAGTGACCACTTTTCCTAGCCTCCCCTTACCGCCTTCCATCTGAGGAAGTCTGAGCAGTATCAGAGGAAGAGGGGAGGCCGAGTTTCTCTCCGTCTTCCAGTCTGCTTTAATCCTTGGGCTCTGAGGAGCGAGAGACAATGAGTTCTAAGGTCGTTTGAAACCAATTTCACCATAAACAGAGTCTTTTGTTGAAAACTAAGCAACAGCAAAACAAAACGAGATGCCCTTCATTTCTGAAGCTCGCTGTGGGCAACCGTGGGCTGTTCCCATGCGACAGAGAGTGGTTATCAGCATCGCTTTGCTGGGGTGGGGAAAGAGGGCCTGACACAAATCACCTGGATGAGCCCTTGACTGCAGGGTGTAATTACATCAGAGGTAGAATTGGGGCTTGCTGAACGTTTCAGAACTCATTCCGTAAGGCCCCAAACTTTTGGAAGTCAGAGCCCACCTGCTGAGAAGTGTTTGGCTCAGCAAAGGGTGTGCATGTCGGGGTGATTAATACTTTTCAGACCCCAGGAGATCCATTTAAAGCCCGGACACATCATCCTGCTGGGGCTTGCAGACAGGATTTGTTACCCACGCGCCTAACACAGCCTTCTGGGGAAGTCTCAGGGGCAAGGCAAAAGGCACACGTGCACGATGTGTGGGCCAGGAGCTGATAATTCACCTTAATGGTGTCGGCCCCAGCTGCAGAAGATCTTTTGAAGGAGAAGCAAAGGGGGGTTGGAGGTGAGGGGCCAGGCTTCTGGTCCAGGGTCTCTGCCAGTGTCCTTCAACCCACCCTACAACATCTTCTGGGCTGGAGAGTGCAGGTACATGAGATCCAGCTGATGACATTGGCCATAAGAATGTCTCTAAAGGGCTCCTCTTTATTTATAGAATGTTTTGGGGGCGGCGCTTTCCTTAAACTCACTATGTAGTAAGACTAACCTTCAACACCTGACCCTTCTTCTTTATCCCAGGCTGTTGTGTGCCACAACCCTGGGCGGAATTACTACTGTGTTTTGGTGGAATGTGATATCTGCTTACCGTAAAATTTCAAACAATTCAGAGACATGTAAAGGGGAATTCATGCTCACTCCAGCGGATCTAGGAAGACCAGAGGAGGACTGTGTGGGGTCTTTCAGGTCTGTTTCTGTCTGTGGATGAATGGACTGCTGTTTGGGTAGTACTTGTGGCTCAATGAAGTGGGGTTATAATCTCCAAGGTGATGATGTTGTTGTTGTTATTACATTGCATTGTATTATATTGCAATATATTGTTATATTGTATTATATTATTCTATTGCATTAAACTTTTTATTCATTTCATGGATGAATATTTTGCTTTCACTATGTGCTTGCAGTGCTCTCAGAGACCTAGAGAGGGCGCCAGACACATGTGGGTGCTGAGAATAGAACTCGGGTCCTCTGCAAGAGCAGCAAATATTCTTATCCACCGAGCCTTCTCTCCATCGGCCTTACTTTTAAACACCCTGCTTCTAATCAGAGTTTTCTCACAGGAAGTAGGAGGACAAGAGCCAGGACTGTGTCCTCTGTCATTCGGCCTCCACATTTGCTGACACTGTGTGCCTGTGATCTTCTGGCCTTCCCTTTTTAGAAATTTCATATTTCAGAAACTTTGGTGTACACAGGTGGAGAGAATAGCTTCCTGGGCTCTCATAGCTTCCCACCAAATATCAGTAGTCTCTGTCCTGAGCCCTCCCAAGCCCTGCTACTCACGCTGCGCCAAGGACCTCGGTAAAACAACTGTTAGTCCAGTTTTTCCACTTCACTCTCTCAAGGCTCCATCATCTGCCTGTCTGTCTGTCGTCTGTCTGTCTGTCTATCTATCCATCCATCCAACCATCCATCCACTTGTTGAAGTTAGGCCCTGGTTCTTTCTGCCAGCCCCGTGCTCCCAGAAATAAGACTCAGACTCAAAATGTACAAATACCTTGGCCACATAGCTAGCTTCTTCTCTATGTAGTTATAACTTAAAATGTCCCATTTATTCTAGCCTACATTGTGCCACGTGGCTGGTTACCTGTGCTCGGGTACATGCACCTGGCTAGTCACATCTTCCTGATGATTCTCCTGCCTTCTCTTCCAGAATTCTTTCTCCTCCCCATGTCCCACCTTCTATTTCTTGCCCAAGCCCTAGGCCATAGGCTTTTTAATTGACAGGTGATATATCCATACAATATACAAGATGATCTCTCTACATCCACCTATCTGTCTGTCTGTCTGTCTGTCTGTCTATCTATCTATCTATTTATCTATTTATCTACCTACTTATCTACCTATTATTTACCTGTCTGCCTATCATCTAGCTATTGGTCTCTTTATATAATCTATCACCTACTTGCCAGTCTACCATATCTCCATCCATCTATATAATCTATTAATTTTTTTACCTATCAGTCTATCATCTATCCATTCATATATCTAATCTATCATCTATCCATTCACCTATATAGTGTATGTATGTGTATGTATGTATGTATATATGTATGTATGTATGTATCTATCTATCTATCTACCTACCTATCAATGTACCTATCTATGACGATCTGTCAATCATTTCTCCATACTAGGGTGGAACCCAGGGTCTTGCTAACAGTACTCAGACACTGTTCCGATGAAGTTCATGCCCAATCCCCCACGTCACAAATCGTCTTAACCACACCTGCCTCTGTGGGGCAGGTTTGGCTTCTCTCCAAACCCAACATCTCCCATGCTAGCTCTCAAAGCCCCACGTCTGCAGAAATGTTACAAGGGGTTGAGCGTAGCTGTGTTAACAGCAGCTGTCTCTGAGCCAAGGGAGGCCCCACATCACCTCTATTGATCTGCTTTCTGTTTGGAGTGCTGTTATCTGCTTTGATGAGGGTGACAGAACACCGCTTTATAAGATTCCTCAGTGCTCCAGGCCAGAGCACGCAGACCTTCCACTCTGCCAATCTGCCAATCCAACAACATCCTAGAAGTGTCCACCTCAATGTCCCATGGATTTACCGCTAAAAACCTTATCTGTTTCCAGCACCTGTGGTTGGCAAGGAAGTCAGGGGAAGGGAAGGGAGGATGGAAGAGGGACTTGGCAGTTTCTTAAAGACAAGATGTCATGACTGCAAAGATATTAATGAACGCCAAAATATGTGGCCAGCTCTGCCCAATGTTTTTGAGCTCCCTTTCTAAGCCCACAGCACTCTATGTGCAAAGACCAGGAGGGGTGGACAAAGATGTTCACCTCCCTCCTGCCCCAAATGCAGCTAAAGCCATATTCAGAAAGGTGTGTGGATTTATCTGGAGGCACACTTTCTTTGTTCTCCAGGAGCTGAGTCATCTGGGAAGAGCCATACCCTTCTCTCTTCCCCCTTGTCAAAATCCTGAATTCGTTTTCTTTCATTAGGGGTGAAGAAAGCATTAATGTTTTGGGGGAATGAGTCCACGAGGCTGGCCTTTGGCCCAGGCAGTGATCCAGAGATTTGGGTGGGCAGAGGAGAACCTGGTTTTCTTTCTAGAGGGACTGCAAAGCTATGATGTCTCTTTATGGTCCCTGCCTGCTGCCTGGGACAGAGAAAGGATGAAGAAAGGTAGAGTTAACAGATAAAGAACCAAGACCTCATATGAACACCTGGATCTAGTTATACCTGCAGTTTCAAGAACTTCTTTGTGGGCCAGAGAGACTGCTCAACAGCTAACAAGTGCTTGAAGCCTTGTCTGATGGCCTGAGATCAATGTCTGGGACCCAGATGTTGGAATGAGAGAAGCGAGTCCTGTATGTTGTCTTCTGATCAGTATATGTGCCCCTGGCACAAGCCCCCTCACACACATATACCCCTCACATATACACACACACACATACTACAAACACACTAGACATACCACCATCCCCACTACACACAGGAAGACACATACACAAACATCACACAAATACATACCACCATTCCCCCTACATACATAAATATATACACACACCTCACGCATAAACACACACTAGACATACCACCATCCCCCACATGTACATACCCACATACCACACACCACACACACACACACACACACACACACATACAAACATATATATATATACCACACACACAAACACAACCACTTATACACCACACATATACACACACAGGGACACACACACATACACACACACCACACATATACACATACACACACACACACCAGACATACATAAACATACAAGATATATCACCATCCCTTATACATACCACATATACACACATCTCACATACACACACACAGAAAGAATGACTAAATAAATGTAATAAAAGAGAACCTGTGTACATGTGTGTTTAAGCACACGTGTGTGTCATGGTACATAGGTGGAGGCTGGAGGGCAACTTCCAGGAGTTTGTTCTCGTCTCTCATCGTGTAGGTTCCAGGAATTAAACTCAGGTTGTCACAAGGACCTTCAACCCCCTGAGTCATTCCCCCAGCCACAAGAGATATTCAGACCACTGAAAGACAGCATGGGTGGGTGCTCCAAAGGAGAGTTCAGGCCCCATCTTGATTTCTTCTCTCTCTTCTCTTGTGACTTCCTGGGTTCAAAACCCAGGAAGTGGTCCTGAGGCTACAACCTTGCTCCAAGCACCTAGGGGACAGTATATGTCTACACCTCTTAGATCTCCAGAAGAGGAGAAAGAAGAACAACTTTGGTCTTCTGGCTGGGAGCCAAGCCACAAACCTTTCCTGTGAACTTGTCTTGAAGAAGGATGCCATGGTATTCTGGACAAAAAACCCAGAGAGACTGGTGTCTATTTGTGTGATCCATGAATCACAGAGGCAGCGACTTGGCAATAATCAGAACACATTACAGTTTTTATGGGATACAGAAGTGAACGTCACTGGGTGAGAAGTGGCTGAGGATGGGCTTCAGAGGCAGAGAAGGATTTCCATGGCAATGCCACTGGGATAATTCATTAGCCTAACTGTTGCCATCACCCATGAAGGTCCCGCTCATTTAGGGCAGCCCACCTCCACGTCTGAAATCCCCTTTGGCTCCCTTGCTCCTGCATGGGCCATATCCAAATACCTCTTCAAATCAGTTTTCACAAACATCACTCATGGCATTCTTGCTTTGGCCCCCGTGGAAGAGTTGGCTGGCACAGACTCTGCAGCTCCTGTCTCTTGGGGAACTTTAGAAAAAGATGAGCACACAGCCTCCCATAGGCCAGAAGAGACACAAACCTTCACTATCAGTTGTACCCTATTAGCCTTGCCCTCAATGTGTGGGGCTCCAAGTGAAAGTATGGAGGTCCCAACACATATGGGCATATGGCTACCACACAGGCTAACAGAAGCACCCTGACCTTGACTCTCAGCTGCCACAGCAACCCAACAGGATGAGTTCTAATGGAGACTCTGTCATCTTATAGTTATCTATGAGATTTGGCAAGATAGAAAACATCAACTCCTGTATCAGCTTGGTCAGATGTGCTCCATTGCCCTGCAAACATCCATGTCCCAGGTTCCTCTCTGTTCCTAAGCCAGACACACAGACTTCATCTTCACCATTGGGAGTCAGCCTCAAAGAAGAGGCCTTTAATAGTCAGAGACTAGACCATGTAGCTCTACTGTGCAGAGGATTCTGGGAAGATAGGGTGGAAGGAAAAAAAAAATCAAAGGCTGGTGACATGTCCTGTTGGCCTCTGTTGGGGATGCCATAATGAAACACCACACTCTGGGCAGCCAGAGTAGAAGGGCCTCTTTCACAGTCCTGGGGCTGAAGAATCCAAGCTTAAGGTGTGAGGGGTTAGGCCTCATCTAAGACATCTCTCCTTGAGTTCAGGTGTCAGATTTCTTGCTGTGTCTTCATCTGGTCCTTATTCTGTGCACCCATCTGGCCAGTGTCAGACTCTGTGTTCACATTTTTAAAAAAAAAATTAAAAATTAAAAAATGGTGTGTGTGTGTATGTGTGTGTGTATGTGTGTGTGTGTGTGTGTGCATGAGCGCACAGGTGAATGCACTACCCACTATGCCCAGAGACGATCATTATCTCTCCAGTCCCCTCCACATAAGAGCATTGGCCACTTTAGGTGGAGGCCATGTTAATAATTCTTCACATTGTTGTGACCAAATACACGACAAGCAGTAACTTAAAGGAGAAAGGGCTCACAATTCAAGGAGAATTCAAGGGGACAGAGTCCATCATGGCATAGAAGGAATGACAGTACGGGTGGAAGGTGGCTGCTCGCTTGTGTCCCCAGTCCAGATGCAGGGACAGATATGAAGCCAAGCTGTAAACATCTCGAGGCCCATCAATTCAAGTGGCTCACTTCCTCCAGTGAGGCTCCATCTCTTAAAGAGTCCAGAGCCTTCCAACCTAGCACTACTGTGGCTGTTGAAAAAAAATCCCGCCATGGTCTCAGGCACCTGAGCACTTGGTGCCCAACTGGGGCTACTGTTTTGGGAGGTTTAGGAGGTGTGGCTTTGATGGAGGAAGTACATCACTGGGGTTGGGCTTTGAGATTAAAAGTCCTTCGAAGTAGAATAACATCAAAGACCAAGTTTTAGATGCTGATCCATTGATTTAGTTAGTGATTTAATTAAAGCACTGATTTTTCTACGTATTTGTCAAGCATGACTTCAATTGGTACCTGGAACAGAGCGACCCCCGGGGAAACAGGCCGAAAAATGGGTCATTGCCCTTCACAACCTGCTGACCACCACATATGCTTCTGTAAAATCTCGCTTGCTTGCCTGCCCCACCTCGTGGTCTTAGAGTATAAGAGTGTAAACTGGACCTGAGAGTGGATCCTTTCAGAAGCTGCCCTGGCTTTGTTCCCCGACTGCTGACATCTTCCTATCACTGTTGGTTGCCACGTACTTATTCTGGAAAGATTCTCACAATACCCTCACCACTGCCAGTTTATGATTGGCTTTTCATTGGTGTTTGAAGATGTGTTCTCTCAACTTCCTGCTCCTGCCACCATGCCTGCCAGCTTCTACCCTTCCCCACCATGATGGACGTTTATCCCTTTGGAAGTTTAAGCCCAACATAAACTCTTGTTTCTACAGATTGCTTTGCTAGTGGCGTTTGATCATAACAATGAAAAAGGAGTTACTATAACCACCAACAGGGAATTGCGTGTTCATACAGTGACCCAATGGGAACTATGATAGTTGCTGCAAACATCCCTTCCCAGGGGGACACATAGTCAATATTTACCTCTTCTCCTAAGGTCCCAGTATCAAACTGAGGCATGATTCTGCCAAAAATTAACTCAGGAACTGTGGCAGTTTGAATAGGTATTGCCCACCCCCTATAGACTCATTATATATTTGAATGCTTGGCCATAGGGAGTGGCACTACTAGGTGTGGTCTTGTTGAGTAGGTGTGGCCTTGTTGGAGGAAGTGTGTCACTGTGGAGGCGGGCTTTGAGGTTATATGTGTTCAAGCTATGGCTAGTGTGAGACACAGTTTCCTGCTGCCTGTGGATCAAGATGCAGAATTCTTAGCTTCCTCAACCCCACCTCTGCCTGCATACTGCCATGCTTTCCACCATGATGATAATGGACTGAACCTCTGAAACTGTAAGCCAGCTCCAATTATATGGCTTCCTCTATAAGCATTGTCTTGGTCATGGTGTCTCTTCACAGCAATAAAACCCTAAATAAGAGTCAATGAGCCTTTTGAACTTCCTTACAGAGTGTGGAGTGAAGGTTACTTATAAGGGTATGGGTGCTCTTCCCTCAACAGGCCACACCTGGAAAGCCTTACCTAGTAGGGATGAGGCATTTTCTCTCTAGCCACATAGATGGAGGCACACACACTCTAGTCTTTCCCAGGCTACATCCACTAGTTCCTCCCTGAGATATCCTAGCATACAAAAGATGGTTTGGAACTGCCATATACTCAAGTGAGAGTCTCACATTCCTCTCCATCCCTCCATGAGGGGACATAAACAGTCAGCAAGCCCAGCTGGGATGGTTCTTCCACAAAGGAGCACAGCTGAACTCCTGAAGATAATTGTTACTTGGTTCACAGCCCACAGGAACACCCTTGCATTCTTGTAATCTCCTCTCTTGAAAGTTTCATCCCTAGACACACTGCATGACAGGAAGTCGAAGGGAGGACACAGGTAGGGAAGAATACAGGTGTGGCAAAGCAGAGCCATGCCATCTGACATGGAGGTCCAGGCAAGAGCCCACCTTGCCCAGGTGGAGGGCACCATGGAAGATAAGCTCTGATCTCTCCTGCTTTTAGAGACTCCTTTTCTTAGCTTATCCATGTAAGCTACGCTCTCAGATCCTCCATGACACAGAACATGGTCATACCTGCCCGTCACGCAAATTCCACAATGAGCTTTGGTCTTTATAAAAAGCATAACGTCCTTTTCATGGGTTCCCTACCAAAGCCAAAGGCATTTTTTTGCTGACATTAATTAGATATAGGGACAATTGTGGTTAGCTCCTAGAAAAATCACCACATCTCTTCTCAATGAATCATTTTCAGAACTAAAAAAAAAGGAAAAAGAAAAAAAGAAATCAGGCCTGTAACTTGAGTATGAAACAGAAAACTGTGTTGTTGTTGTTGTTTTTTGTAGAAAAGTCCTTCTGGATTGATCAGAGTTAAGAGTTCACAGATTGTTTCCCGGGTGCCTTGAATGAAACTTAATATTTTTCCTCCCCTGGTGAGGGAGGGAGGGGAGGAGAGCGTGCAGATTGTGATCCTTTGCTGATACAAGACATTAGGAAGGAGTTGATTTCCTTAGAGGCTCTGGGTGAGCTTCATATGGGTGTTCAGATCCTTTCTGGTTTTTGTCAGTCTGCCCTGGTCTCTTACATACCTCAGAGTCACATCTCAATTCACCTCTCTTCACAGGAACAAAGGCATAAGGAGATCTTGCTGAGCGTGGTATTCAGACAGCAGTCAACCTGTGTTCCCAGGGCCCAGTACTGGGGTCTCAAATCCAGTCTCAAGAGAACAAGGAAGGATAACGGAGGGATTCTTCACCATAAAGTTAGCAATGAGACCAGAAACTCTACTTTCCCATGAGCAGATTTAGCAATGTGTGACCTGGTGAAGTGTTTTGCTTCCAGCAAATTAAAAAGTCTCAATGATATTTTAGCCAGGCATCATCACCAATTGCCCAGAGGAAGGCATGGGGGTTGTGAATAGCTTTTCCCACTGTCACTCATAAGTACCTGAGCTAGCCAAGCTTAATTCTCAAATGTATACTGTCATGATTTTAGAACAGTTTGATTGCCCAAGAAGAACGAGACTTGGTTGTCACTTCTGCAGTCCCTGCTGTCATCCACATTAAGCAGTGATTACTTCTTGTCCTAGCTAGCTTCAGCTGTCAACATGACATGGCCTAGAGTCATTTTAGAAGAGCCTCTCAGTTGAGAGATTGTCCAGGTCAGATTGGCCTGTGTACATGTCTTGGGGTTGGGGAAGGGATTGTCTTGATTGACTCAAGAGAGCCGGACCCACTGTGGGCGGCACCATTCCCTGGGCAGGTGGTCCTGTGCTATTAAGAAAGCTAGCAAGCTGAGTCTTCCATGGTTCCTGGTTTACTTCCTTGTCTGTGAGTGAGTTCCTTGGTCAGCAAGCAGGCTTGCCTTCAGGTTCCTGCCCCAACTTGTCTTAATGATGAACTATATAATCTGAGTGTGGAAGAATAGAATCAACCCTTGTAGGTCATCCCTAAGCATCCACCCTACTGGATTTTTGAGTGTTCAGATTAAAGGTGTGTATTATGCCCGGCCTATATTCGAGTTTTTGTGTGAGCTCCTGTTCCCTGTTCTTCAGGGTAACTATATCTAGTTGTATCATCTGTGCTGGAGTACAAGCCAGGGTTGTCTGTCTGGAATGCCAATCGCTAAAAACAATGAGCAAAGTAAAACTCTCTATCATCTGAAAAGCAGTCATGGTGACCAGTCTCCTACATTTCTCCATCACTTCTAAGACTCCAGTGACATGGGACCCACCTCTGGCCAGGTTTGACCCTGAGGCAGGGGTTGATTTCCCTAGAGCATGTCAGTTGTGGCTTCTGCTGCTATCGTCTGCCATGTCTTCAGGAACGTGGTCT
Organism: Mastomys coucha; assembly: GCF_008632895.1. Taxonomy (NCBI): domain Eukaryota; kingdom Metazoa; phylum Chordata; class Mammalia; order Rodentia; family Muridae; genus Mastomys; species Mastomys coucha. The sequence continues at coordinate 121,430,828 of NW_022196905.1, read as the reverse complement.
CTCTGGTTCACTGATTCCCTGTTTCTCACTCGGCTCGCCCTGTTTTTGTCTTGCCCCTGAGGCTCTCGCTGCCCAGATGTAGTCCATGATCCGTGCACTTCAATATCACCAGGGAGCTGACAAGAAAGGCCTCAGCTTCCCTGATGCTTCACCCGACTTTCATTGGAGCCACAGGTAGCAGCTGTGCACAGATGGATACAGAGGAGCCAGTGCAAGTGTTCAGGTCTCCATCCTGGCATGTGTGACTCCCAAGACAGAGATGGGTTAAGAATAGAGAATGGGGAGTTTTGCACAAAAGTCTCACATGTAGGTTGGGAGCGGTCTGCTCTGCATGTGGCCTCTGTGTGAGAGGCCTCTATGCAGTCACCGTATTCCACCTTCTCTGCCCCATGATGGACAGAACCCCAGAAGCCATGAACCAAAATGAATAACCCTCAAGTTGCTTCTGACAACTATTCTGGTGCAGTCAGGAGGGACGTAACTAATGTAGGTAGGAACAAGGCTCAGGGCTTGTTCATGCAGGTTCGATAGCAATAGCTGTAGACAGTGAGGACCGTTCCTGCCAGAGTCTCAGGGAGGAGGGAATCATATTTGCAAGTTAATGTGCTAAAAAAGCCTTGCTGGGTACTCTACCTGGCGGAACATTGCCCTACCTCTAGTTCAGGTCCACCCAGGGCCTCAGTCTGTGACTCTATTTGGAATTTGGGGCAATGTAGATATAGTTATTGAACACGATGAATCCTGCTGGATTAAGGGAAGCCCTAGACCCATGGAATCTCGCATCTCTCTCTTGTTAGCTTTGCTTTGCTATGTCTGGACACACCCAGTGTATCCCTACACCCTCACCATTGGTGCAGTGGCCCCTTCTTTCCATGGCTGAAGGGAATCACAGCCAGCCACACAGCCCTCTTAAGTGTCCCCACAGTTCCCAGAGCCTTCCAGAACATTCAAAGGTTAGCAGAACTAGTAGGAGGGAAATCTTGACCCTCAGCTTAGCCTGGACTTAAAAAAAAAATCAGTGAAATTTCAGTCAGGTAATTTCCTTCTATTTAGTGATTTTTTTTTACAAGGGAAGAACAAAAAGCTTTTTGGATAAAACATTTTGGTTGGTAGAAAAATAAATTGGAGAAAAAAATATGCCATAAAGTGTCTCATTCTCTGAAACGTAATCTAAGGTTTTTCCTGAAAGCAAAGTGGTGCTGGGAGAATTGGCCTCTGTCTCTGGCTGCTTCATGTCTGTCTTGACACAGATTTTCCAGTTAGCCTGTCTGCCTGTAAGCAGAATTCAGCTGTCCGAGCCTCGAGTTTCCTAGGTTTGCTTAAGTTTACGCTGTCTGGAAATAACTTGTCTGGAAGAAACATGTCCAGAAATAAATAAGCCTCTTGTGCAAAAGCCATTGGAAGCTCAGTGTAGCATCCCCAACTCAACACAGGACAGGTGTAGCCAAACGCCTGGGCACTGTGTAACCTGGGGCAAATGTGCCCAGTTTATAAGCTGATATGTGGGTGCCATCTGGCCCCTGTTTTCTTATAGCATGCTCTTCCAAGGTTGCCCAGGGAGGCAAAAATGGATGGTGTGTGTGACCTAGCTGTTTCTACCATACATGGGAAACTCATCTTTGTATCCCTATTGTGTTTATGTTTTGGTCCAGGGTGTCCTGGCCATATGACTTTCAATCGGCCTTCATGCCCAGACTTCCCTCTGCATTTTGTGTAGAGTGGTCCCTATCTCAGATGTACCTAGAGGCTCAAGTTAAATGGTATTCCCCTGAGTGGCCTTTGTTGGCCTTCTTGGTAGGCTCTCAGCCTCATTAAAACTTCACTGAGTTTTAACAATAAATAATAAAAGCTGTAAATATAAATATTTAAATATAAAATACAAATAAATTTAAAATAATAAATAACAAAATTTATTTGTTTTATTTATATATGAGTCAGACACACCAGAAAAGGGCATCAGATCCCATTCTAGATGGTTGCTGGCAATTGAACTCAGGACCTCTGGAAGAGCAGTCAGTGCTCCTAACCACTGAGTTATCTCTCCAGCCCCTCAATATTTAACATTAATTCTCACATCCTTTGAAAACTTCAGACACGTATATACCTATCTTGATCATATTCACCCCTCACTCTCCATTTCAACTCTTCCCAGCATTGCGCATAATACCTCCTAACTCCATGCCTTCTGTTCCTATTTGTTTGTTTAACCCATGGGGTCAATTAGTGCTCCTCATATGCTCATGGGTGTGGGGTCATCCACTGGGACATGGGGAACCTACTAGTGGCCATATTCCTAAAGAAAAAGTGACCCCTCCCCCAGAAGCCATCAACTGTCAACATCTCCTCCGCTAGCGCCATGGCCCAGCAACCCCTTCCCCCTCCATGCTGGCTTGACGAAAGCTGCTGTGTGCTCATGGGCAACAGACACATCATGTCCAGAGGATGGCATCTCACAGCTTCCTCCCATCCTCTGTTTTTTTTTTTTTTTTAATATTCTTTCTGCCTGTTCTTCCTCAATGTTCCCTGAGCCTTGGGGGAGGGGCTGCTATAAATATCCCGCCTACAGCTAAGCACTCACAATCTCTTATTCTCAGCACTTCGAGCAGAACCGCGTCTCTTCCTTCACCACCACACACTGCAGTAAGAAGCTTCTCTTGGTAAGGCTGGGGGCAGTACAAATCGAAGGGTATAAACAGAACCATTGTAGAAGGAAGTTTGATAACACGAACATTTAGAAAATTGTCATCAGGAGGTCCCTCCCATGGGATTTATGCCTTCCCAAGCCATGGGTTTTGATCATCTTTACAGTGACAGACATGAATTACCTCCTGGGGAGCAGGCTTCAATCCAGTCAAGAGCGTTGGGTAACCCCATCAACAATCTTGTCATTATTGCACCAGTGGCTCATCTTGCCTGGCAGGTCAGGATTGTAGCAGCCAAGGATAAGATCTTTGATGACCTTTCTCCCTCAGCAGCCTGCCTAGCACCTTTGATACTATGAAAACATGGTATGTGGGTGTATGTTTGTAGTTCCAGGCTTGGGTGTATGCATGTGCAAGGTAGGAGGATTGGTACAAGTTTGAGGTCAGTCTGGGCTCCATACTGAATTCCAGTCTAGCCTGGACCACAGATAAGTCTTGGTCTCATAAAGAGTGTTTCTTTCTTTCTTTTTTTTTAAAAAAGAGATTTATTTATTTATTTAATGTATATGAGTACACACTGTAGCTGTAAAGATAGTTGTGAGCCTTCACTGGTTGTTGAGAGTTGATTTTTTAGGCTCCATCAGGCCCTGCTTGCTCCAGCACTTATAAATAAGTGCACTGTAGCTGTCTTCAGATGCACCAGAAGAGGGCGTCAGATCTCATTACAGGTGGTTGTGAGCCACCGTGTGGTTGCTGGGATTTGAACTCAGGACCTTGGGAAAAGCAGTCGGTGTGCTCTTACCTGCTGAGCCATCTCACCAGCCCACAAAGAATGTTTCTATTAAGCAATGTTTATGGGCTCTTTTAAATTTTAAAAATAAGTGGAGGCTCTTGTTTATAACAATTGGCTTTGAGAATTCAAACGCACACAAAATTGTGTGCAAAACTGAAGACGAAAAAGACACCCTCTTCTGATAAGGTGTGTTACTCATTTCTCTTTCTGAAAGGAGAGGGGCAGTTCTTTGGGTCTCTTTTTATGTTGTTGGCTTTTGTCTCCCAAATGCCATGTAGTGGACCTGAATTTCTTTTCTATAGCTCCAACTCCATTTTTAACCCACGATTTAATATATGTAAAGCTCTCATTCACATGGTAATTAAGACCGTCCTCTTTGGATACTGAATCCTCATTCTGTCACATTCTAGCTGTGACCTTAAAGGGGGTGCTTTGAGCTGGACTCCTTGTCAGTAATAGGGTTCACACCTCTGTGCTGGGTCCATAACTGGACAAGGCTTAACACAGGTCCCGGCGTAGAATAAAACTCCATTGAACAGAGTCTCATTACTTCTGTAGTGAATACTGGTGTTAGTAGAGATACAAAGGTCTCCATGTGAACTTGAGAAGTATTCTATTCCTTTATTTTGATCGTCATTGTGTGTGTGTGTGTGTGTGTGTGTGTGTGTGTGCCAGCTTATGTGTGCATGCATGTGTGTGCGTGCATGTGTGTGTGTGTGTGTTGAGGCCTGAAGACAACACTGATATTGTTCTTCAGGAGCTGTTCACATTTTCTTTTGAGATAAAATCTCCCCCTGGCCTCCAATTTGCCCTCATGCCTAGCCTTTTCTGCAGGTGTGGGGTGGAGGGAGACAAATGCAGGTCCTCATGTTTATCTGGAAAGTGCTCTTAGCTCATTTCCGAAAGACCATGAAGGACCAGGTAAGTCTGTCAAGGAATAAGAGGTGACACTGGAATAGCTGTGTGGCTCTCACCTGCTACAGTTCCCCGCTTCCGGCTTTGACTGACAGCCTTCTAGTAAAGTACAGCTAGTTGGCTAAGTCGATTGTTGGTCCAGCAACCTTGAGACAAAGTACTCCTGTTGGATTTTATGACTATAATCAGATGAAAACAAGTTAGCTTCTTATAGGCGCCCATCTGCATAAAGAGAGAGATGTTTGAAAGATGAGATGACACGGAGGTCCTTGGGATAAGTGAGGTGTTCTGTGCTTGCGCACGGTGATGATCTGAGTTCACTCCAAGAGGGAGGCTGGGCAGAGCTGGTGCTCAGAGACGGCTGTAAATCCTTGAGGGCAAATCTGGTTGATTAAGGAGCTGACAATAGGGGCTGGTAAAATGGTTCAGTGGGTAAGAGCACCGATTGCTCTTCTGAAGGTCATGAGTTCGAATCCTAGAAGCCACATGGTGGCTCACAACCACCTGTAATGAGATCTGATGCCCTCTTCTGGTATATCTGAAGATAGCTACAGTGTACTTATAATAAATACATAATAAATAAATTTTTAAAAAAACGGGGGCTGACAATAGAAACCTCTACTGCCTAAATGAGGACATATTTGCGCTTTTATTTATTTATTTATTTTTGGTTTTTCAAGACAGGGTTTCTCTGTGTAGTCCTGGCAGTCCTGGAACTCACTCTGTAGACTAGGCTGGCCTCAAACTCAGAAATCTGCCTGCCTCTGCCTCCCAAGTGCTGGGATTAAAGGTGTGCTCCACCACTGCCCGGCCCATATTTGAGTCTTAAGTTTGCATTATAAGAGGTGTTTGGATATGGTAAAAGATCCTGTTGACTGAAATAACCAAGAAAGGTTGATCTCTTTGTGTTTTCATGAGTGTGCACTTGTTTGTATATCTGTGGAGGTTCTGGGATGATGTCAGGAACCATCCTCCCTTACTCTTTCACCTTATTCAAAGAGGCAGGGTCTCTCAATCAAGCCCAGAGCTCACTGATATAGTGTCTCCGTAGCTAGCTTGCTGTAATGAATTATATGTCTGTTTCTACCACCCAGCATTTACATGGGCTCTGGAGATCTGAACTCTGATCCTTAGGGTTTGTACTGCAAGTGTTTTAGCCACTGAGCTATCTTCTAGAACATCTTGACTGACAGTTGCCACTGGCCTCAGTTTCCTTGCAGTGGTTCCTGGGACATGGATGGTCATTGGAGAGTATTGATGACCCATACCTTAGCTATGGGGATAAATCTCTGGGCCTGTCTGTGAGGGAGTTTCTAGACTGGGTAAATTGAAGAGGGAAGACCTACCTAAATGTGAGCAGCACTGCCCCCCAGGCTTGGGTTCCAGACTGGATAAAGAGGAGGCAGTGAGCTGAACACCAGCATTCACATCTCTCCGCTTCCTGACTGTGGATGGGACCGGTCGCCATAAGCTGCCCTGCTGTGACCCTGAGTGGATATGTGGTCAAAACTGTCCATCATCAGGATAACTTTGGATTAGCCCAGAGTTAAAGCAGGCGAGGGCCAAGTGCATCATTTCTCCTTTAAAACATGAGTGCTTCCGCAGGCCTGTGCCTGTCAGGATCAGAAGACAGGAGGTAGATAAAGAAAGTCCCACGAGACACTGACTTGTGAAGCATGGCAAGCGTTTTAATGACAATTGCCACCACAGGTGTAAATAAATAGCTTTTTTTTTTTTAAAACTCTATTGTAAATGCTACAAATATATGTGTCAAAGGTCCAACCAAGGTCACTAGGCTTCTGAGACCTTTTCCCAGCTACTGAGTTTTAGTAATAGAAAAAAAAAAAATCAAAACAATGTCCGTTCCCTGGCCTCTCTGTGAGTGCTGCTCTGCTGAGGGCCACAGGACCCAATGTCCTCTCCCTCAGCTGATGGATGGAGAGCGCCAGGCTCCGGACCTCCTAGCTCATCTGCTCCCTCCTGCTTTTCATGCGAACACTCTGTTTTGAGTGGATAGGGTACTGCGTTGTGCTGTTACACAGCCATACTGTTCAAAGCTGCAGTCTGATTGACAATCTAACATAGATTTTTTTTTTTTAAATCATCTTGAGTTTATGCTGGTTTGCCCTGCCCAATAGTAAAATCAGATAACTCAATCTTGCTCCTACATGTCTTTTCTGTTAATGTTCAGTACATTGTCGTATCTTGTGGTAGACATGGCCCATCTGCCCGACTCTGCACACCTTGTGCTCACGACCTTTACTCACAGCTCTCCACATAGAGGCATCCCTATGCCCACACTGATGGAGACATCGATTGAGTCTCTGACTCCATAGGGAGTGGCCAGGTGTCACAGGCTACATTCTGTTCTCTTGGCCAGATCCTACTCAGACAGCTGTGAACACCAGTTCACTCACTGGCCTGACCCAGCTGATGACAGATTTCAGGGTGAACTCCCCATGGAAGGAACTGTGTGTACTTGCTCTATTGTTAAAAGAAAAAAACAAAAAGAATTACAGACAAGCCAGAAAATATTAACAAAGCAAGGGATATATAATATGAAAACAGGTTAATATTACAATGTAAAGACTGGACTCATTGATGGTCTTCCTAAAAAGAGGGGGGGAACCTATCTAGTGAATAGAAATATAATTTACATTTCATTTAGGAAAATATACCACTCAGTCCTCACAAATGAACATGATGTTGAATCAGATGGAAGCCTAGGACCCTAGAATGGAACACGGAAGCACAAAGAGATATGGATTCAAATGTAAAATCCTCATTCTTCCTAAGAGGTGGCCAGTGTTCAGATGTGCCTCTCCTTGGGCAGACGGGCTGTCCTCAGAAACATAAAGATTGAATTAAAATGGAGGCTTTCTCTTAGCAAGCCCTACTTTTACATTTTTGTTCCTTTATTAGAAATATAAACCGACAGTCATTTGTGTTTTTTTTTTATTTGTCTTTTTGTATTTTTTTTTAACAAATATTTTTGGTAGCTTGTCTGCAGTGTATTTTGATTCATAAAATAACTCTCTCATCTGAGCAGTTCTCTCTCGGATCCACTCTGCCTCCCTGCGGAGCCAGAGACTCAAATTTCTGGCAACCTACCATCTTTAGCTGCTAAAAAAAACGAAACAAAACAAAACAAAACAAAAAAACACTTTAGTATAAAAACATCCCTTCCCGGCTTCTAACCTGCTACCTGGTATTTTGTGGGCCCAGCTTTCCTCATGCAGTCCACCAAGAGCTCCTCCCATCTAGGTACTCTGCTGAGGGAGGGAGGAAAGAAGGCTACCGTCCCAAGTTGGTGAGGAGGCCGGAGTGTTACACACTGTCTTGGAATTTCTCCAGGTAGGTTCTGAGTTCCTGGGGCGCACCTACATCCAGGTCTTGACAAACCCACTTGATGTCATCTTCCCCACTGAGGATGGAGTTCACTGTGGGGCAGCTGTCCTCAGGTGGGATGGTGAACGTGGCAAACTTTACCTTCTTCATCTTGGAGGTGGGTGAGTTTGCAGGCTCCTGCCTGGCCTCCCTGGTCTGCCGTCCCCCGGAGCCTGATGGCCTGTGGACCTGGCTCTGCAAGTGCTTTTGGGAGCCACCATTGAGAAGCAAGTGGTTGTTCTCTTCGCAGCCTCCCAGCCCTCGGTCTATGATGGTCGTATGCTCATCCTGGGGTGGCGACAAGTCTCCAATATTCTCCAAGAGCTCCGCCTCATTGCCCAGCCAGACCCAGTCGTGAGAGTGGGTCATGGATGCCTGGCCTTCCAGAGGCACCTGCTTGTGCCTGTACTTGAAGGCAAACGTGGCACAGTTGATGAGAAAGACAAGGATGGCCAAGCAGAAGACACCCAGGAGGGCATACATCCCAATCTCTAGGTCACTCAGGCCGTGGGCTGTCTGCATCAGACCATTCTCCTCTAGTGTGCCCCCAGCCTTGGCCTTGGGGAGGCCCACGTGGGCCGGGAAGTTGGTGAAGTCAATGGGGATGCTGTGCAGCCTGGCCCCATCCCGCCTGCCACTCTTCCCCACGTTGTTATCTAGCAGGGACTTGGTAGTGGTGGTGGCACTCAGCAGGGCTCCTTCCTCACGATCCCCAGGAAAGTTGCCATGGTATAGTTCATCCTGGCCTGGGCGTTCTAGGTCCTGGATCTTCTGCCGACGATCACTGGCATGGTTCTTGATCTCTTCCTCATCCTTTTCTCCAGTCTGGCTGGAGTCAGCGTCATCCCACCCAAACTTGACCCCCACGTGGCCAATGCCAACAGCCAGCACACTCTTGCGCTTGGACTTCTGACATGCCTCAGCAATGGACATATCAACCCGGAGCAGCGGGCCCTGGCCTTCTCCTTCAGCTACCACAGTGGGCCACCAAGGCGAGAGGGGTTGTGGGACGGACACGACAGCCTCGTCCAAAGAGATGGCAGTCAAGGAGAAGTCCTTGGTGTCGTAGATGTCCAGGGGTGTCACTGAGCCATCGCTGAACTGGAGCCACGTGCTGATTATAGCTTCCTGCAGGGAGAGAGACCACGAGAACCACTTGGGTGGTGCTTTATCTCCAGGAATCCCTCCTAAAACACCACCAAAGCAACAGGAAGGGTGATGTGAAGTCTCAATCTAGTACCAAGGTGCCAGGGAAGCAAATAGACTTTCTATCATTCAGAGAGATACTGTAACACAGCTCCAGCATAAGCCATATGCTGGAGTTCATCTAGCTGGCAAGTTCATCTGTCCAGTCCTGGATCAGCTTTTTGTTATTTGCCAATCCCTTATTCCTGGGCTCTATGAGCCTCATAGGCCAATGGGGGTTTGTAGTGGTAGGAAGCAGAGGCAGGAAATTATGTCAGAGCCAAAGACCTGAAACTGGAAACTGTAGGTTGGGAATGCGTGACAGTTGGTCGTGAGCTTGCCTATAGTACATGAAGCCCTGGGTTTGACTAGGGGTAACTAACACTGCATAGACGAGGAGTGGTGGTGGATGCCTCTTACTTCAGCACTTGGGAGGGAGTTGGAGGCAGGAATATCAGGAGCTCAAGGTCATCCTGCAGTCTCAAAAAAAAAAAAAAAAAAAAAAAAAAAAAAAAAAAAGAAAGTCTCTTTTCTGTCATGTGATGACTAATCTTGGTTGTCGACTTGCCTACATCCAGAATCAACTGAAGCCTTTTTTGCTGCAAACCCTTGGAGGGGTTTTCTTAATCAAATTATTTAAAGCAGGAAGCCACTCTCTAAACCTGGGCCACACCTTATTGGTAGCACACGTAAAAGGACACAGAGGAAAGAACCTTTGCTTTTTGCCTGCTTGCCCTCACTCTTGCTGGCATGTTCATCTATCCTGTTGCTGCAGCTGGTATTAATTCCAAAGTCTTTGGGATTGTAACATGGCCTGAAGACCAACAGATCTCTGGGAATCATCCAGAACTCCTGAGCCAGATTAAGGCTGCTGAGACATCTAAGCTTACACACTGAACAACACCCAGGTTCTCCACCTTTCCATCATGAGATGGCCATTGTTGAACTACCTGGACCCACAACTAGTAAGTCAATGCTAATAGATCTCTTTTAAATGTAGGTATTCATGCTTTCAGTTCTGTTCCTCTGGAGAACCCTAACTCAGCATCCCTCCCCACCCTTGCTTTCCCAGGGTTTTATAGGTATCTTTTGCTTTGTGGGGGAAACAGAGAAGCAAGAATATCTTCCCTTTGTATGACCCTGATGCACATGGCACACTCTTCATAAGACTGTCAGGTGGACAGCAGTGACACTTGGTGGACTCAGCTTAGCTGCATCAGACTAAGAAAGCTCAGGTGAGTGTCTGGGACTGAGTCACTTGCAATCGTTCCATCAGGGCCCAAATAGCCACATGATCTCTCCCACCGTAGAGAACAGAGAAGGGAGTTTAAAAGTTCCTGAGCAAAAAATGTCCTGGACCTATGTTCTTATGTCTTCTGGAGAGCTCTGGGACAATACAGTGCAGTGGTGGACACAGATCCTGGAGCTGGGATGCTCCAGGGCATTTCCTGCTGGAGTATTCACCTTCAGCACCATGGACAGAACCACAACCTAGGCATTGCCAGCAAAAACCCTGGAACTTTTGCCATTCTAAAAGGGGAATCACAAACAGAGCATGTATGCCTATTAGGTGTCAGATGACATTCAGAGAATGCTTCTTTTCTAAGTCTAACCAGAGTGTTCCTCAGCTGTCAGGTTAGCAAGAAGTTAGCAGAGCCCTGCTGTGCTGGTCACCCACTGTCAGTCCCCATGGCTGGATATACCCAGGAAGGTTATGCTCAACCTTCTTTTGAAGGCTCACTGCTATGCTCTGCTCTCATTACCAGGCCAGTACTGATTGTGGGAGCCTTTCTGACTGCTCATCAGTCACACCTGTCTTAGGTTCTATTGGTGCTGCAAAGGGCGGGGAGAGGAAGTCTCTCCATATATGATAGGTGGGAAAATCTATTTCTTCTCTGCCACTAGTGGGAATAAGAAACCCTGCACTCAGATCTGGTCTGGTGTGGCAGTACCAGTGTGCCACAGGGAATGTGCCACAGGCAAGGCAAGCAGGAAAACAGACTTGAAACTGGATCACCAAGCGCACCAAACCACATGGAGTTCCTTAGGAGCAGAGTAAGGTAAGGCAACTGCTCTTGCACCAGGCTCCCCTGATAAAAACAAAAAACTCCATCTGTGAGTGGGTGGCAGGTGTCACAAGAGGTGTGTTAAAAATACACACAGGAGGTCTGAGAGATGGCTCAGTAGATAAAAACACTGGCTATGCAAGCTTGGAGACATGAGTTCAATCTCAAAAACCTGTGTCAACATGAAAGAAGAGAGAACAGACACCTTAAGTTTGTCCTCTATTCTCCATATGTGCACTGTGAAACACACACACACACACACACACACACACACACACACACACACTACTACTGCTGCTGCTACTACTACTACTGCTACTGCTATAACTGCTGCTACTGCTGCTGCTGCTGCTATTGCTGCTACTATTAGTAGAAAATAAAAATTTACTGTTAATAAGATGATCAGGCTAATATTGGAGATGTGGAAACAACTGGAAAAGGCCGAAACTTGGAAAAAAAATCACTAAAGAAATAAAATGGCAAAGAAGGAATTAAAGCAGAAACAAATAGGAGAGCAGAGGTGAGTAGGGAAGGGCAGAGATGTGCAGAGACCTTTCAGGATTTCTAGAAATGGAAAACTGAGCAGGGTAATGTTGGCACAGGCTGGCAGTCTTGGGACCTGGAAAGTACAGGCAGGAGGTTCAAGAGTCGGGTGCCAGTTTCAGCTACATAGCAAGTTGGAGGTCAGCCTGGGCTACATGAGACCCCTTCTCAAAGAAAAGAAGGAGAGGGGGTGAGGACAGGTGAGTAAACCACTTGAGATACTTTATGCAACAGATGAGACGTGTCTGAGGAGAGAGTTGGCTCACCAGCCAACACAGCCAATGTATTTACTCAGAGTTGG
>NW_022196905.1:121396452-121418986 GCF_008632895.1 Mastomys coucha | reverse complement strand
GGCAGGCTGGTGGAGATGGATAAAGGAGAGCAAGAATTGTCTATAGTCTGGCTGCAAGTTTTAGGAGGGATTCGGAATGAGGAAAGCAATATTCTAGAACATTCCACGCAATGGTGACCCCGAAATCCAACATGAAGGTAAAGTCGGAGACTTTGGAATGGTGCTGTTTGGGTGCCTGGATCTGGCTGTACCTGAAGGCATGAATGCCTGCCCACAGGCTGCTCCATCTGTTTAGATCATTTGAGGCTGAACTGCTACTATTTGGAGTAGAAAAAGCCTGGAGCAAAGTTCTGTAGAGCAAGGGGGACTGCACTCAATATTCTTCTCCCCTTTTAAGCACAAGGACCATTTTTATATGAGTTTGGGAGGAAAATAACAGGGAAAGCAAGTTGTAAATCTTGGCAGTTGCCAGGGAGGGGGAGAGGGAGGAGGAGGAGGAAGAGGAGAAAGAGAATTTTGAATTCGGGTTAGCAATGGTTTGCAAGCAGCCATGTGTGGGGCGTGGACTTTCAGAAACAAACGAGAAAGCTCGGAGTGGGAGGGCTGGGCATGCTTAGAAGTCTGTCCAAAGACTAGAAGGAAAAAAAAGAAAAGAGTAAAGAAGAATAGTTATCCTTTTGAGTTAGTCTGCCCTCACTCGAAATCTCATGATGGCATGGAACACCTATCCTGCCAATCAGCAGCTAGAAGCTCAGCGTTCCATGATCTTACATGATCAAGTCTGCATTCACCTTATTCATCTTAGCTCAAAAAGCATCCTCTGGCCTGAAGCCAGAAATGCCAAGAAATCAACACCAAGCCCTGGAGACAATAGATAGGTGGTGTTATACTGATCCCAGCTCCTTTCTCCTCTGAGTGTGGTATATTCCTGATATTTCCTCAGCTTGCATTGTCTCTCCAAGAGCCATGGTGGGTGAACTTGCCTTCACTGGTGGCTAAGCCAGTGACACAGCTGTAGGACCTGCTCGCCCTTCTTTGCACTCTGTCGGCTTTGCCTGCCAGGGGGGGGCCTTCACCTTTCATATAATTACGGGAATCCTTGAGGAGGTTCAGCTTGTGGGGAAGCTGATGTGGACAGAATGTGGCCTCATGCCTTTAGTTTCTATTCTCGGAGCTCACGGCTCCTTTTCACACTTGTACCACCCACCAGAATTCCAGACAACTCACCCCTCCCACTCTTTTCTACCCAAGCCTAAAAACAAGTGATGCTCATATTCTTTTAGATTTTTTTAAAAAAAAGGAAGCTATTAATGACACAGGCAGAAGTGTCAGTCTTTAATTTCTTATGGCCAAGATAAAATGCCATATGTCGTGGCTTGCTCATCTTAAATTAATTTTTCTCCCCACACCTGAGTAGAGAAGGGAGTTAAACCAAGCCCTTTTCTAAGGATAGTTGGATTGAGACTTGTGGTAGTCAGAGCCATTTCCAGCAGCTCTGCCTTGTGACTGAGATCTGGTCCTTCAATCGTCTCATTACAGTGAGGCTTGAAACTCCATCAGGGAATCCAGCACACATCTCCCAAGACGACAAATGCCAAGTGACTTCAAATAACACAGAGCCACCAGTGATTTAGACCCTGCTTCTTAGAGAGTCATGCCTGCAAATTGAAGATGCTCTAGCCACGAGTCTCCTGCAGCTGGGCTAGGCATCCAATTACTGCTGGCTGATGAAGACAGATGGGTCATGCTGGATATGGATGGTGGCTTTGTCCCACATCCTAGAGCAGTGGTTCTCAACCTTCCTGACGCTGCAACCCTTTAATATAGTTCCTCATGTGGTGACCCCAACCAGAAAACCATTTCATTGCCACATCATAACTGTAATGTTACTACTGTTATGAACCATAATGTGGTTATCAGAAAATCAGATATTTTCTGATATACAGGATATCTGATATGTGACCCTCCCCCCATAAGGGGTCCTGACCCCCAAGTTGAGAACCATTGTCCTCGAGGCTGTGACGCCTCTGTCCACTCTAATCTATGGCCTATTCTTAGCAAAGAGTTTCCAACTTTTGACTTTTTCCTCTGTTCCTTTGGCTGTCATCTTTTCTCTTTTGTTGTGCATATATGGATGTATGTAGGGCAGAGGTTAATACTGGGGGTCTTCCTTAATTCCTCCACCTTAGATTTTGATACAGGGTCTCACTGAACCTGAAGCTTGCAGGCTCACATAGGTTCAATGGCCAACAAGCCCTTGGGATCCTCCTGTCTTCACCTTCTAATAGCTGGGATGGGATGCCTGTACCATTATGTCTGGCATTTATATGGATTCTGGAGATCTGAACTCAGGTGTTCATAGCAAGAGCTTTGATGAACGGGTGCTATGCACCCGTTCACGCGTGCATAGCAAGAGCTTTAATGACCAAGCCCTGTCTCCTCATCTTTCATTTTCTCCTTTACAAACCAGAACACACCTTGTCAATTTCTGTCCTCAGGGAAGAAGGGCAGAGGAGCTGGCCCTGTGGACTAGATGTGGCTGGAATGAATTACACACCCAGTCTGTATTGTTGAGGTTTAGAATTAAAGGCAGCAACTGTCCACTGTGCTAGGCAGACTGGCTTTTCAAAGACAAACTCAAAGGGGTTTCCGGGAGTCAGGGGCAGGGGCAGGGGTGTCTTTCTCATCTGCGCCACATGATACAGTTGCCTATGGGACAGGGAGGCTGGTAATGGAATTAACAACCTCTTTAGGGTCATCCATTCCTGCTGTTGGTGGTGGAAGAGGGTGTCAGAGCCTGGGGCGGATTCTATGTCTCCTGAGAGAGAGGTGAGAAAATGGGGGAAAGAAGAACTGACAACCACAAGGACCTGAGAGAGGCACAGGGACAATAAGGATAGCTGACCAAGAGATGAGGACCTCTTTCATCTGCAGTGAGGAACTTGCTCTCATCAGCAACACCTCTGGAAATCAATCCTTCTCTGGATGAGAAATCAGCACTGTGACACCGTGAGTGCAGGGCCCAGCAGAGCTTCCGCAAAACGGGGATAGTACTGTAGAAGCTGTTAGGCCGCCATGGCTGTTATACAGCAGCAGCTAGCGGATACACTGCTGTGTGCTGAATACCATCCCAGAGTCCTTCCTGGAGCCCACAGCTGGGAGGTGGTGGCCATGTGGATGTCACACAGCTCAAGTCACCTGTAGACAGGGGACAGGAAGCCTGTGTCTGTCAGTGGTAAGACCCTGCATGACATTCTGGTCTTCCCTAGAAGTGAAAGTGCCTAGCTAACCTCCCTGGCTTTGCTCTGTCTACACCGGATGGTCACTTCCACGGATACTTTCTTGTTCCTATTGTGGTATGTGAGGGACTGTAGCCTCCACTGCTACCCTGTCAAGTTTCAAGCCTGCTCCCTGTCTCAGTCATGGCAGGCCAACCTCCTGGTACATCTTGTCCATAATGGGGTTTACCTATAGCTTCTCCGAAGCCTGCCAACTTTTCCTGGTTGTGTGTCACCCACGGGAACCAAGTCTGAAGCTAAGTGCCTGAGCTTACATGGAGCCAGCCCTGTGGGAGTCCTGAGGTCTCCACTGCTTCTGGTCTAACAGTGATGGACAGTGACCATCACTCATGGAGGGACTCATGGAGCGAATGGTGACAGAGGCATTCCCTATAGCACATGATAGCTGCTTCTAACTTAATTATCAAACCTGAGATGCTCCCTCTCTAAGGATTAAGGTGCTGTGGCTACTCGGGTGGGGTCCTCCCAGAGCTCTTCGGCCACAGTCTTCTTCAGTACAGAAAGGTGTAGGGCTTCATGTTCCCTCCTCCCTTCCTGCCAGTTTCCTAGCTTCCATTCACTTGCAAGTGAGCCTTCTATTCACAGCAGAGGGGGCAGCTCTGCAAAGCTTTACCCCGCATTGATATAAGGTCAAAAGCAAGCACAGAGTGGAGCACGCCTTCATAGTGATTCCCTGGGGGTAGTGAACGCATAACTGAAGTGGCAGAGGAGGCCAAGATGGACCGGGCTTGTGAAGATGTCATTAGTGAGAACAGAGTGGTTGAAGCTGAGGCTGGAAAGGAGCTAAGGCAGTGTTCAGAGGTGAGAGAGCCCTGAGAAGCATATCTCAGCCTAGAGGAACTGCGAGGGCAGAATCTCAGAAGAGCTTTACAAGGGGCTACTGGAAGCGCGTAGGAGGCCCAAAGCACTTGGGGTGGGGATGTAGGGGAAGTGGGGACAGAGAGCAGGCAAGGTTGCACCAGCTGGGGGGTGCAGCTTGTGGATTATTAAGGTTGGACAGGGAGCAGCTGGTTTGGTCTGACCCGTACCTTCTCAGCCCAGGATAGAGCACTGAGGTGAAAGAGGAAGGATACTGTGGGAGTGGGGTGAGGGGTGGAGCGGGAGGATACATACCATCAGCCATCTCTTCCCTGGGAACAACTGGAGGACCAACAAACCTTCCCCTGTGGCTTCTGTGTGACCGGAACACTTAGAGTTCCTGTAACCCTGAACCTGGCAAAATCTCCTCCCCTTCCCTCCCCTCAGCCAGGCCTGTGACCTCCCTGCCCCTTCTCAACCCCCACCTGTTTGGGGGCACGCAGCAGCTCCTCTGCGGTGGCTACAGCAGAGGTGGCCTTGTTGTTCTCCGAGATGGCGTGCAGGGCGACAGACAACCCAGCCACCACCTGGACAGCCAAGTCTGTCACGGACACTTTGTCCTCCAGCACAGTTACCGTCTTCTCGGCCAAGATGGAGTCGGACAGGGGAGACAACACCTGTGGAAGCAGCAGGGCACAGAAGAGCCATCAGACCCATTTCCAGGCAGAGGGACTCCTAGTTTCCATACTCTCCTCTAGCTAGGCTAGAGGTCCTGAATATAAGGAGGCATGGACTTTCATCACTGTTAATGGTCTCCTACTGAACCTTTGTGGGCAGCCAAGACAGCCCTTCCCTGAAATGTTAGTTCTGTTGGCAAATGGAAATAAATGCAAAATCTATTCCATTTTAACAAGGAATGGCCTCTTCCATTTAGATAACGGACCACCTGTGCAGTGCAGCAACCTAGTTAAGTAGACTTGATGATCTCACTGGCTGGGTGCATAAAGAGCTGTGCATGGACTGACTAGGCATAAAGCCGCATGAATCAAATTCTAAGGGATCCATGGACTAACGGGGGATAACAGATCTATATCAGCACCCCCTCCTTCCATCCGCTATCACATGCCATCTCTGTGGAAGACTGCCCTGCTTTATCTTACCAGCCCAGTGTCAGGCTGGAGCTGTGCAGGTGGAATGATAGAACATTTACCATGGCATTAGCATCTTCAATGACACTCTACTCTAGAAGGGTGGTGAAAGTCAGGTGGGACTTGAGGGGTGGAAGAAACCTACCCCTGGTCTGTCATCTATCCTAGAACCCACCAGCCTATACATTTTGTGTGTGTGTGTTTGTGTGTGTGTGTGTGTGTGTGTGACAGGATGCAGAGTTATAAAGAGCTTGGTGAATGCACCAGATAACAGGGCCTAGAAGAAAGATGGAAAATTCAGGCTTCCCCATTCCTAGCAGCAGTACATACAGGGCAAAGGCAAGCCTCATATACTGAAGCCAGTCTGAGAAGTTGGACCAGAGGGGACATGGGTGTAGTCCCTATGAGTAGGCTCTTGGGTTGGAGAGATGGCTCAGTGGTTCAAGAGCACCTACTGCTGTTTTCAGAGTTCCTGAGTTCAATTCCCAGCAACCATGTCGTAGTTCATGACCATCTGGAATGGGGATCTGATGCCTTCTTCTGGTGTGTCTGAAGACAGCTACTGTATACTTATATACATAATATAAATATATAATTCTTAAAAAAAAAAAAAAGAGAGTGAGCTCTCATGGGTGAGGGAAGACTAGAAATGGAAAGGCTGGTCCAAGCCAACCCGCTGTTCCTATGTCACCTTCTGGAGCCAACATAGAGACAACTGGCCATAGGAATCTGCCTCCCCTCCCCCCAGGACCCTTAGTCCCAGAAAAATGGCATCAGCCATCAGGACACAGAGCCCCTGAACCCCTGCTTTTTACCTGGATGGTGGTCATTCCAACTTCCCGTCCAACCAAGACCCTGCTGTCCTGCAGGGTGGCTATGTGCGGGGACTCCAGCTTCATGAAGTCAGCCACCAGGTGGGTGATGTCAAACTGCCAGTCTGGACTGAGAAGGTGGCTCAGCTGGCCCCAGGGCCCGGCGCCCTCTGATACAAACTGGGTGAGGACGCGAACTGTGGCATGCTGGAACTGCAGGGTACAACCCCGACCTCTCTGTTCTTCCTCCTCCTCTTCCTCACTGTCCCGAGTGGGCCTGTGTGGGAGGAAGAGCACTGGCTCAGAATTGGGGAGAAGCAGCTTAGAGGATCGCAGGATGGGTGTTTGCCTCAACCTTAGTAGACAGTGCTCAAGAGAGGCGCCTTCATCCCTATGGGAGTCTGGGATCCATCTCTGGGCACTGAAGAGGCTCAATGGCATTGCCAGGCAAATGAAGGACATCTGGCATTTCCCACGCTCACATGGCCCCATAAGCAGCCATTAACCACATACATATCCATTTTGTTTTGTTTTGTTTTTTATTTTTTAAGCATGTGTGCATATATGTTTGCATGTGTGCAGGTGTGCCTGGTCACATGTGTATGCATGCATCTGGGGCCAAATGACAATCTCAGGTGTTATCCTCAGGCATACTTTCTACTTCCTTTGAGACAAGGTTTCTTATAGTGCATAGCTCACGGATTAGACTAGGCCGGTCGAGCGTGTGGCCTTAAACTCACAGAGATCCACTTGCCTTTGCCTCTCGAGTGCTGGGATTAAAGGCATGTGCCACCATGCCTGGCTGCCCGGCATTTAGTTTTTATATGTAAGTTCTAGGTATGGCTCTCAGGTCTCTTGCTTGCACAGCAAGCACTTTACTGACTGAGTCGTTTCTCCAGCACCCAGTTGCTCTTCTTGAAGTATGCTAACTTGTCCCTCAAAATGAAGGGAGCCTGGGGACTGTGTGAGAAGCATCTGGTGATCCGAAAATAAGGATGTTGGAAGCTGGGTGTCAGAGAAGCCCTCACTGAGCTGAGTTATGATCATTCTGGGAAAAATGTTGTCCAAGATCCTGTCTGTGACAATCCAGAGTCACACCAGAGAATCACTGGTGGCTTTCTGCAATGGGGAAGCCCCTGCTCCAGTGGGAACATCATCGCACTCTCCCAGACAGTGAGATGTCACCGTCGTCATGGAGAACCAAAGTGAAGTCTGCATCTGACTTGGAGATACTGAACCTATTTCCCAGGTGCTGGTGGCTGAGGGCCCGGAAGAGATGGCAGCCTGCCGTCGGAAAGGAGCCATTGCCAAGCAATGGATTCAAGCTTCCATGTGCTGCAAACAAAACTTGGTTCAACACCTGCCCCTCAGCAATGTATGGGCCTGGCCAGGGGACTTGAAACCCTGACCCACTGCCAGGGTTAGGGAGATGTAGGCTGTGGGAAGACTAGCTTCTTCTTCTTCTTCTTCTTCTTCTTCTTCTTCTTCTTCTTCTTCTTCTTCTTCTTCTTCTTCTTCTTCTTCTTCTTCTTCTTCTTCTTCTTCTTCTTCTTTTAAAGATTTATTTATTATTATAAATAAGTATACTGTAGCTGTCTTCAGACACACCAGAAGAGGGTGTTAGATCTCATTACGGGTGGTTGTGAGCCACCATCTGGTTGCTGGGATTTGAACTCAGAACCTTTGGAAGAGCAGTCAGTGCTCTTACCCGCTGAGCCATCTCGCCAGCCCCGACTAGCTTCTATTGTATCCTGGATCCTGCCTCCGTCTTTTCAATGTGCTCTGTGAATCAAGTTGGTGGTGTTGTGGCTGGGGCATCTCTCTACCCCACTCACCTCTTGCTGGCCACGATGGGGACTCTCCAGCCTTTAACCTGGCTGAGTTCTGTGTCCGAGACTTCGATCTGCAGGGGAAGCCGTGGTACCCACACAGTGACATGGAGTGGTGCGCTCAGGTGCTGGTAGGTGAAATTCACCACAGAGTCCACCTTGCCCTTGATCTCTTTACCATTGACAAAGACATAATCACAGTGGTCTGAGACCTGTGAAGACAGACAGAGAGAATGCAGTTCCCATGTCCATGCTCACAACCCACCTTCAGTTTGTTCTAATAGTATATGTGTGTGCACATACATGCACACACATGCGGACACACATGTGAGTACACACAGCATGTGAGCACATGCTTGTGAAAGCCAAAAGTCGAAGTTGGGTATCTCCAGGATCATTCTCCACCTTACTTTTTGAGACAGAGTCTCTCATTGAACCAGAACTCAATGATTCAGCTGGGTGGCCCACAAGCCTCTGGGGTCCTCTCACGTCTGCCTCTCCAGAGCATACCAGGCATGGACTACCTGACTCAGTATGGGGAATCTGAACTCAGCGTCTCATTGTTTCTTAGAAAGCACTTTACAGACTGAGCTATCTGCTTTGCTACGGGTTTGTTCTACTTTATTGCAAAGTACACTTGCTTCCAGTGCAGAGCCCAAGACAAGGATTCAGTGTCAATGGCTTAATGGGAAACTGAACCTAGGGAACAAGAATGAGGAAGCAGACCAGGGAATGTGGAGGAAGAGAGAAGCCAATGAGAAGGTGCACACACCGCTTCTGGGATTGCAGAGTTTAGTCTCTTGGTGACTCGTGAGAGCACCCAGAATTGCCCATCTAAGGGACAAGCGGCAGAAGATTTTCCAGTTCCCAGGCTTGAGAACAAATTGAGGTCAGGACCTTCACTCTCCAAGTGAACTTGCATCTGTAGAGAACTGAAGCTAGGGTTGAAACCTGAGTGTACACAGGGCGTGTGATGGCCATCAGGAGCAGGATGTAGGCTTATGTGTGTTCGGAAGGTAAATATTGCCACTCCCCAGATGGCCCAGCTTCCAAGAATGCCAAGGGGCCTGACATCTTTGCCTGCACATGGGTGCTCACAGTCTCTTGCCCTCTCCTCACTCACACAGCTCCATTGATCCTCTGTGGTTCTCCGCCCTTCCTCTAGTGACACATTTCTACCCCAGTTTGCCTGGCCTGAGCATGTAGGAGTCCCTACAATGCTGCCCCACCCAGGACTTCTGAGATCTTTACACTAGTACTATTGATGTTCCCACAAGAATGGTGGGATCTCACAGACGACTTCCTGCCTCTGTCTGAGCCCTTTCCTCTTCTCTTCTCCTAGGCCCTTTTCTTTCCCTCTCTCTCCCTCTCCCTTCCTTCTCCTTCCATTTTTGCTTTTAGAAGCTGTTTCATCAAGAAAAAAAAACAGACTAAAAAAACAGAGAGACTAGTCTACAAGCACTTGGCCTCTGTGTTCCAAAGGCAATGAAGTATTCTTGTACTTTCTATAGCCACACTGAGTCTCATACAATGGAGACCAGTGAAGTGAGTGAAAGTATCACACACACCTATCATTTCAGGCAGGCATGATGAGTGCCAAGGTCAGTGGCTATGTGCATGTCACTGATATTGGATGTCTCTGGGGGTCCATGTTGAGAAGATTAGAACAGGATCCCCCACCCTGATTGCCCAGTTACGTCCCCTTGAAATCAGACCAGGCTTTTATCTGTGTCATTCTAATGAACTGAAAACAGAAATTGAGTTGTAGAAAGGCAACATGATACGTTGTGTACAGGCAAGCTTATGGAATATGACTTAAATTGGTCCCATGTGTCTATATCATCATTGAAACTGTTATATTCTGGATGGAAAAGAGTACATTGTGCTCATTTTTCATTATTTTGTTCTTACAGCAGCTGCTTATGAGGTAGGGGCTGAGCAGAGCTGACAATGGCTAGGAGGATAGATGGATAGAGAGGTGGGTGAACAGATGGATCAGTAGACAAATGAGAGACAAAAGGATGGGTGGTGGATAGATGGATATATGGATGGATGGGTGGGAGAGTGGATGAGAGGATGGATGAATGTGTGGGTGAGTTGATGGACAAATGGGATGATGGATAAATGGGAGGATGGATAGATTAATAGATGGATAGATGAACAGATGGATGAATGGTTGCCTAGTTAGGTTGGTAGATTGACAGATGAGTTGGGAGATGTATGGATGGACAGACAGACAGAAGACTAGATTGTTAGGTGGATAGATCAATGAGTAGATGGAGAAGAGAATGGATGAGTATTTGACTAGATGGATGGATGGATGGATGGATGGATGGATGGATGGATGGATGGATGGATAAATGGATAGATGGATAAATGGCTGGCTGCCTGGGTAGATAGGTAGATTGACAGATGGGTTGATAGATGTGTGGACAGACAGAAGAGTGGATTGATGGATGGATGCACCACTGGGTAGATGAATAGATCAATGGTAGATGGATGAAAGAATATATGAGTATTTGACTAGGTGAATAGATGGATGGATGGATTAACAGGTGGACCAATGAGTAAATAGATGAATAGATATATTTATATGAGGATTAATAGACTTGCGGTGGACAAATGACTGGAAGAGTAGAGTTGAAAATGTTTATGGATGGATAGATGGATGGATGGGTAGATGGGTAGAGATATCAAGATAGTAGAATGAAGATGGATGGGTAGATAGGTGGACAGAAAGATAAAAAATAACTGAAAGGATGGAATGATGAACAGATGGGTGGGTAGACAGACAGACAGATAGGAGAATGGATGGAAGGACAACCCCCTTTTATGAATACACCTACTTCAAGGTAGCCAAAATAACTGAGCAGAGAGAGACCCTAAGATGATATGGAAGTATTGATGGCATATATACAGAAATTTAATCTGAAATCTTCCAGAAAATTCTCAATCTAACCTTTCTAGGTCACTGACTCCCATGAGAACCTACCTAGAGTCGATTTGTGCTGGCAAATTGCACACATGTGCAGTCTGGCAAACCTTTCTGAGTTAATGATGTCACCTACCAACTGTGTGGCACCACGCTAAGCTCTAACTTTCATTTGCATATCTGTCTCCTACTAGACACCATCCTCTGGAAAGAGCAGAGTCTCATCCGAGGATCTGAACCGGTCCAAATAATGCCCTGTGCTGAGCAATAGTTGTAACCAGTCAGCCTCCTCTTTCTGCAGAAGAACCAGATATGGCTACTCTAGGTCCCACTTTCATCTCTTCTATTTGAAGGGCAGATGGCGAGGGCTGGGCAGAGAGAATTTTCTCCATCTGCTGTGGACAGTGGCATGGAACAGTTGGGAGGGGCCACGGGAAGGGGTCTTTTCACTCACTGGTCAAGAGTGGTTCAAAACAGTTTCCACACTGAGAGAGGATGGGAAGCAATTTTAGTCACTGTCCCAGACTTATCATTAGCATGTAAATGCTGTCCAGGATCGGGGAACATATTAGCATAATAGCCAAGCATAGAGTCTATCACTAATCACATCTTTAATCAATGTTGCAATTTACAGACCATTGACTTTCCTCATTTATTACCTCTCTGCGCTCGGGTGGGTGGGAACCTTGCCTCTCCAGAATATATAAATGATTAGGAGGAACACGGAAGACACAAAGGTGCTACGCACGATAGAGCCATCGTTCCTGCTGTTCCTGACAGTGTCACCAATGTCTGGGGACGACTCCGGACAAATTAATCATGTCCTAAGTGGCTGGCAGTGGGAATGAGGGTACCACACAAAATGAACAGGTTCTCTTACAAAAAGGAACTGATTCCTGAAGGAATCTCTCTAGCCCATTGGCGGAGTTTCTTGGAATCTTTCCATCTCTGTCAGTGGGCTGTGCATGTGAGCCGAATGCTTAGTGGGAAATTGGATCAGCATTAGGCCCCTGTCCATGAGGACCTGGAGGGTAAAGGCGAGTTAGTGG
Organism: Mastomys coucha; assembly: GCF_008632895.1. Lineage (NCBI taxonomy): Eukaryota > Metazoa > Chordata > Mammalia > Rodentia > Muridae > Mastomys > Mastomys coucha. The sequence continues at coordinate 121,407,179 of NW_022196905.1, read as the reverse complement.
AGGTTTGGAATGGGGAGTTCATAGCCAGTTGTCTTATCTTGATGTCCCTTGGGCTTGGTACTTTCTGATGACCTGCCTCCTCCTCCTGCCTAGGGGGAGACCCTAGGAATCAGTCCCCATGGAGAAAGCAGAGGTGTCCATTGCCAACCACTGATGTCTAGGGAACATCCTGTAGCCACTGGGGGACTTTAAAGATTTATGGACACACAGCCTGTGGAATCCATAGCAGATTCTGACTTCTGGGGACTGTGTGGGGACCATGCTCACATGTCTCATGGAGTCTTGTTTGATGCTAGTTTCAGACTCTGAGAATCACCCCATCACATGATCCAGCCATGTCTTCTATCTCTATTGTGTCTGTCATTGTTCTAAATACTAATTATGATACTTTAAAAGTCATCTCCAATGACAGCCTACCTTTGAATATCTAACTGTTTTCTTCCATGTCTCTGCTGGAGGCAAGCTTGAGAATCTTAGCCCCGTTCAGCCTCCTTGTCAAAACAAGATTACATAATGTACATTTCAAATTCGGGAAAAATTCAATAATCACACTCCTGGCCTAATTCTTTTTCTATTTTGGTGACTGCCACTGTGTATAAGTGGAATCTAGGCCTAGGGAAATCAAAATTGCTTCTGAATACACCTGAACTCATGAGCCAGCTCTGTCCATACAGGCTGTTGATGGCTCTCAGCTTTCATTTCCCACCACTGCTAAGGAAACCCCATGGGGGCTTGGCATACTGATAGCATCCTACTTTGCAGATGAGAATCCTGAGGCCTGCTGGCAGAGGGCTGCTTGCCTAGAGCGGACAGGATGAGTTCCATTTATAGCCATAAGTTCACCCAGACCGCTCCAACCCTGCACTATAACTAGAGTTAACAGACTCTAACGTGAGACTGTGGCCTTGACCCAGCTGTCTCTCTGTGTCATTCCTATTGCTGAGATGGCAGGGAAAAGCAGGCACTGAGAGGAACTGCTGCCTGGCAAGTGTGACATGGGCTTTAGCCAGCCTGGCTGCATGCCAGAACCTTTCCTAAAGGCTGCTCTGGCTCTTGTCCATGTGGTCCACCCCAGGCCAGTCTGCTTGGACAAGCTGTGTCTTTCTGAGCTCAGGCAGGGGACAGATGGTCAGGAAAATATAGTATAAGCCAAAGGAAGGAGCTCTGTGAAGATATGGATGAAGTTGAGGGAGACCATGGGGGTGGGGCGATGATGTCTGCCAGAACTATAGTGTATTGGGAGGCTAGTGGGTTTTAGAGTATGCTCTGAACTCACATTCATCCTGAACAAGATTGTGGCCATTGGACATAGGATTGCATATACCATTAGTTAACGAAGAAACCGAGGTGGCTTAAACATGACCTAGATCGTCAATTTGTACCCCGGGACAATCCTTGTAGTGGTTTGAATATGCTTGACCCAGGGACTGGCACTATTAGAAGGTATGGCCTTGCTGGAATAGGTGTCACTGTGGGTGTGGGCTTTGAGACCCTGCTCCTAGCTGCCTAGAAGTTAGTCTTCCCCCAGCAGCCTTCAGATGAAGATGTAGAACTCTCAGCTCCTCCTGCATCATGCCTACCTGGATGCTGCCATTCTCCCACCTTAATGATAATGGACTGAACCCTGGAACCTGTAAGCCAGCTCCAATTAAATATTGTCCTTTATGAGACTTCCCTTGATCATGGTGTCTTGTCCCAGCAATAGAAACCCTAGCCAAAACAATAACTAACGGTTTTTTGAGTCCTAGACTCCTAAACTCTGTAAAATCCCTTAACTGGTGGGCAGCCTCACGGACACAGCCGTGTTACCATTCCCACTGCCACTAAGTTCTCTGTGTCTTCTCTGTCCCAGAGCTCAGCCCCCACACATGTCATATATGTCTACCACAGGGCCTTTGCACGCCCTCTTCTTGCTGCAGAAGACTCTTCTCTAGCGGTCTACATCATTCCTTCATCAGGACAGCCAGGCTTTTAACGCAGAAGGTCCTGACCAGGGACAGTTTTGTCCCCAAGAGGCATTTCTGATTTCTCTGGAATTCATGGTGGTCATGATGAAGGGGAACAATGCAGCCAGTGGGGAAAGAGGCTGGGGCTGTATGTCAAGACTCTGTAAGATTCAGTGACAGCCCCTCGTGCCAGATGCCCTTAATGGCATCTGTACTGACACTGAGAAGTGGAGTTTGAGCTAGGTATCTATGCTTTCAAGGTAAGCATTTTACCAAACCTAGTTATCTCTACTGCCCCACACACCTATGTCTTTTAGCCCTGGAGGCTTGTCTATGTCACATGGATCTTGGTAGCTCTGTGGATGAGACAAAGATACTGAGATACTCAGAAGGCAAGAGGCAGAGCAAAAGTGTGGCAGGGTCACTCTGTCTAACTTCAGCCTCTACACTAAGTCACCACATTGGACACTTCCAGGCCATGAGCAACACCCCCACAGAGCCCTTGTGTCTGCCCAGTGCTGGGCAGACATTTTAACCTCAGCACTGCTCACTAGAGCTGTCAGATGCTTCTTGTATGAAGTTAAGGAACCTCCTCTGCATCCCAAGATGTCAGCGGTCCAACTGCCACGTGTCACAGCCTAAACTGTCTCAAGATACTGCCAGGTTATTTCTAGGGAAAGATGACACCTGGTAGAGCTTTATTTCTAAAGCTTTGTCAGGGCTCACAGCAGCCCCAGGAGGGAGGAGCAGCATCCTCAAGATGCAGAGGAAACAACAAGGGCAGGTAGGATGGCTCAGTAGGGAAAGGTACTTGCCACAGAAGCTTGGCTAATAGAGTGTCATATCCCTAGAGCCCACATATAGGCAGAGGGGAGCACTGCCTTTGTTAAATTGTCCACTGGCCTCCACACACACATCTGGCATGCATTCCCCCCACAAATGATAATCAGAAAAAAAAAATGGAGGCTCCCTAAAGAACAGACCAGTGGCAGGGAAGAGGCTGCAGGTATGGCTTAGCTGTCATAATTTGAACCCACCTGGTAGGAATTCTAGAGTTGGGTGAACTCAATAGACCAGCTTCTGACACTTTAAAGTGAGGACCCCAGGTCCAGCAAGGGTCATGGCTGAACGCCACCACTGGTCGCTTGCTGTCCTGCAGCGCAGGGCCTCTGGTCTTGGAGAACTGCTTTGTCCTCAGGCCTTCCCTCCTCCTGGCACAGTCGTTCGTCTGTTGTTTGTTGTTTTGTTTTCACTTTGTTTAGGTTTGGAGACAGGGTTTCCCTCTGCAGCCCAGACAAGACTTGAACTCACGACGTCATCTACTCTGGCCTCTGATTTGAGGTAACTCTCCTGACACATTCTAAGTGCTGGGATCACAGGCATGAGCCACCACTTGGCTTTTGAGGACGATGAGGACACAAGAAGCACACAGGGGGTCATTGTTTTAATATGCCCCCCCCATAGGCTCATGTTTCTTCTGGGAGCACTGATGTGGAAGGCTGTGTGGCCGCTAGGAGGTGAAGCCTGGCTGTTCAATGTTCCTAAATAGAACATTGAGGGCCAGCCTCGAAAGTGTTGGCTCCCTCTGCTCTCATCATAAGGGACTATGTCCCTTGAAATCATGAGCCAGACATACCTTTGCTCCCCCCTCCCACATACCCCCTTAAATTGCTTCTGACAGACATTAGAACACAGCAGCAAGAAATATATCTAATACCAATATAGTCAGGAAGTGTGGTTTCCTCTGTGGGAGGAAGTCTGTCTCCTTCCTGCTTGGTGGGTTCTCCCTTCTCCCCTTCCTCCCGATGCCAATACAAACCTGTGAATCCAGAAACTTAGGGCTGTTACTAAAGACCTTTGCTCTCCTAAGGGCTCACTCATAGCTTGTGTCAACAGGAATCCTGGGACAAACCAAGGCTGTTCATCAGAGGGAACTACTTCTGTGACCTGGAGCCTGAGCAAGCCCCTGATGTCAGACAGGTCAAGCTACTGTCTCCTCACTGGTACCCGGTATTTGCAGCTTAATCTCTGTGATACACTCAATGTGTGTATTCCCGGAGGTCAGGAAGCTCACAGTGGAAGTCCTACGAATCCATCTCTTAAGTACTGAGTCCTCAGCCCATCATAACTGGTGCCTAGCAATCTATGGTCATGAGAGCCCATGGAAAAGGATGTGGTAGGTTATAGACTGAGGTGGTTTCCTTAGGGAGCCCGCCATGGGCACCCCAGAGCAGGTATAGATAGCCTGTTCAAGTTGGCATGCCCCCTTTAACAGGCTCAACTGTCCCCTCCCCTTCAAACTGTTCACCTTGTTTGAAGTCACCCCACCCCAGTACTCTTTAGCACAACTCCTGGACAGTCTGTTTTCTGCAACTCTCACTGTTGGTCTCTATCAGTGGCCAGGCTCTGAGAGCACGGGGCCACCACTGCTGTATTTACTGTTCCCTCTGTCTCAGGACGCCATTCAATCTTCACGGAATGAATTAGCCTGTGATTTATGAAGACACCAACTGTGCACTGTCAAAGCTCATACGATTCAAGGATCAACTAGGACAAGTACAGGCGCATGATCCATGCTGTGTCACCGGCTGGGAGACAGCTTTATTTCAAAGGTAGCAGGCTGGATACTTTGTGATACCACGGAGGCTCTGACAGTGCAGAGGCAGCCTACGTATTCTCCCCACATCCTTGCTCTGGGTGTCTGTCGAGTGGGTGCTTCACTGCTCTCTCGAGTGCTCTACCCCTTCATCTGCTGAATGTGCACCAAGGTAGATAGGAACATTTGGTGTTCTCCCGGGGAGAGGCTGAGGCACTGATGAAGTTACATATAGGGAACAGAAACAAACAGATGCCTCAGCCTTGGGAGCCTCTGCCCTGCCTGCTGGCCTGCTTTCACGTCCCAACACCTCCAGGTAGAGGGATTCATGGTGCACTGCTAGGAATCAGGGGAGATGACTCCAAGAGGTGGCTGTTACTACAAAACAAACCGTGGCTGAAAAGCCTTGGGTATGTTGAGTGTATTTACACCCATCTACATATATGTGTGCGTATGTGTTTAAGGTTATAGACACATGAAAGAAACCACAAAAAAGAACTGGGGATACTGCCTCACAGATTATCTGGGACACAAAGAAATGGGTTTGAGAGTGTGTATATGCCGCGCGTGTGTGTGTGTGTGTGTGCGGTGTATGTATGTGTGTGTATGCCTCTGAATAGATTATATGTATGTATGGAATATGTGAGTATATGTCTATGAACAGATTATTTGTATGTGCATGGATTATGTGTATATATGTGTGTGCCTGTGAATAGACTGTATGTAAGTGCATGGATTATATGTGTACATGCATGTTTGTCGACAGACTATGTGTGTGCATACATGTCTGTGAATAGATTATGTGTTCTTGAATGCTTATGAATAGATTATATGCATGAATGTCTATGAATAGATTATGTGTATGTGTGTATGTGTGTATATGTGTGTGTATGTATATAAGTGTATGTATGTGTGCATGTGTGTAGAAAGGGGACTAGGAGGGGAGGATGGGATCTAAAGGGAGGGGAACAAGAGCAGGAGATGAAATCTTTGTGGCAGGAGAGAAGGCTGCTTGGAGTGACAAAGAGGACCAGCAAGGGGGTGGGGGGAATGGGAAGATAGTGGGGGAAGAGTTGGATAAGAACAGGCATAATGACACATGTACGCCATCATGCATATAAAAATATATAATATATATAGATAAAGAAAATATATTAGGGAACCCATTATCTTTTGTGCTAATTAAAATAATTTAAAAAGAGTCCATGGGGGCTGAGGCGATGGCTCTGGTGCTAAGGGTGCCGGCTGCTCTTACAGAGGACTGAAGGCTCACAACCATCCATAACTCCAGCTCCAGGGAATTCGACACCCTCTCCTGGCCTCTTTAAGCACATACACACGAGGAAACACAAAGATAAAAAATCTCATATTAAAAGGTCCACGGGGAAAAATGGTAGGGATGATCTCATGTCATTCTTACAAATGCATGGCTATTTGTATTACAAGGGTATGGAAGATACACTGATTTGTACATGTGTGACCTGTGAATGGCCACACATCCCATGGAGTCAAGCAGATAGACTGGACAGACTGAATGACTCAGACAGGAGGCAACAGGGATTGGTGGCTACTGGGTGATTGGCAAGTATCTGTTTAGGGGATATTGCCTGGAATACAGCTCAGTGTGTCATATCTGCTGGGTTTTCCCAAGATGCCAGAGGACTCCCAGGTTTATGAACATGTGGTCATTTACTGTCTATTACATAGAGCCAGAGTTCCCCAGAGTCAGGGTTCCTTCCTCAGGACACCTCTATACTCATGTGTCCTGAGTCTTGTCTGCACCCACTAATGAGATGGAGACCAGGCTGTGGATGTATAAAACTGCTGGAATAGTGGCTGTTTTGTACCTGACCCAGAAACCTCATTTTGTCACACAAATCCATAGCAGTGTGATTCACCAGGTCATATGGGGGTGAAAACTCAGAGCTCCCCCCACCCTGAGTCTTGACAAAATGAAACCATTTTGTCTGAACCTCCTGCACATGCAGCAGAGCAGGCACTGGTTAAATGTGAGCTCCCCTCTCTGCCTCTTCACTGCATGCCAAGTGGTACTTAGGAGCTCTACAGAACTGCTGTCCTCAGGCTAGAGTCCGAGTCCCAGGGATAAACCCATCAGATGAACCTAAGCCTCAGGAGAGAGCTTGTCCTGGCCCTGCAGAGATGAGCCCAAGACCCAGGGAAGAGCTGAGTTCCGGAGATGAGACCAACCTTGGGGATTCACTCCTACACCAAGGCTGCCTGCTTCACACCTCCCCCCCCAGCTCTTGCTGATTGGATGCTCTGCTCTGCTGTGTCAACAGCTAGAGGATGATCACCTCCTGATTCACTCCAGGAGGCAATTTTCATTTGGAACACACTTATTTCCCCAAAGATATTGATCGCATTCCTGGAAAGATCAGCAACGGGCTCCACGTCAAAGACCCTTATGCGGAGCTCAAGATTGTCCTTTGTAAATGGTGGCATTTATTTCTGGATTTGGTTCACACCTGGCTTTCATAGGCCAAGAGATGAATTCTTTACCTCTAGAAAATGGAACAGATGTGGCATGGTTCCCCCAACATGTTGCTGCCCGTCCAACTGAGATTTTTTTTTTTGTTGCTCCATCAACTTCTCCTATGCCCCACCCACTCCTGGCATCCTCTGTTGTTTGCTTTTCCGAACGTATCTCAGAGGAAATTTAGGAGGTCTCCCGCCCTGCATGCTGAATGGAGTGAATGACGATGATTATTTTAATTCTTTTTCTTAAGGAGGAGATTTTAAGTATTAGTGGCGCAAGTTAATGCATGTGTTCTTGGCCTGACAGAGGCACTCCTTGTATAGAATTTAGAAGCAATGTTCTTGATGCTAAATAGAATTCAGCTTAACTTGATAAGCAAATAAATATAGGGAAGGATAGAAGGAAGGAGAGAGAGAAAGGGAGGAAGGGACAAAGGGAATAGGAAGGAAGGACAGAAGAAAGGAGGGACGAAGAGAGGGGGAGACACTGGAAGGCTGGAGCCAATCTCCGCCAAGCCCACATACCTTGATGACATTCTCGTCCGTGGCCTTGCACTCCACAAGCTCTGAGATGTCTCTCAGGGTACTGTTCTCCTCCACTGACACTACCCTGACGGGCATGGCCACTGTCTTCCCTGTGAGGATGGCTGTGTTCAGGAGTTCAGTGTCCTGCCAAAGAACCAGACACACCAGTCAAGGGACAGCCTCCTTTCTGCTGGTGCCAGGTGATGCTTGGGGATGCTCCTAAGGTCAGTGCTAGGCTGCTCCTCTTAGACACACTGTAGCACTACCCTTAGGAATTGCATCAGAAGGACATTCTTCGGAATAACAATAAAGAACATGTATTCTTTTTTAGTATTTCAGAAACCCAGCAGAGTTGCACAGCAACCAGGTGACAAGCAACGGAGGCCAATCTGGAGTACTTATAGGAAGAAAGGTACCAAGCTCGGTTGACTAGTGCCTGTCTCCACCCACAAAAAAAAAAGAAGAAGAAAAAGAAAAAAGAAAAAATGCCCAGAGCCTATGAACCACATGGTGTAATGGCTAGTTTTGTTTGTCAGTTTCACAGCCTGGGAAGAGGAAACCTCAGTTGAAGAGCTGCCTCCATCAAACTGGCCTGTGGGGTGTATTCTTGATTGATGACTGATGTGGGAGGGTCCAGCCAACTGCCAATGGTGCCATCCCTGGGCAGTGCTTTGGAAAGCAGACTGAGTATGTTCAGAGGAGCAAGCCAGTAAGCAGCATGCCTCCATGATCTCACTATCAATTCCTCTCTAGAGTTCCTGCCCTGGCTTTTTGTCAGTGATGGAGTGTGACCCGATAGTCATGAGTTGAAAGACAAAACCTTTTCCTTCTTGGGTTGTTTTTGATCATGGTGTTTATCCTAGCAAAAGAAAGCAATGTAGAACACCTGGGAAGAGGGACTTTGCAGGTAGGATGAACTTCATGGTTTCAAGAAGAGGCACCACTTCTTGAGGTGGCCCCAGTAGAATCCTAGACCCTGAAAGGAGGAAGAGTCATGAGGGTCAGAGGAAGAGCTCAGGCAGTGTAGATGGAGAAGAGGTCATCATGGAAGTGACCTGCCCTAAGGGTCCTTGAAGACAGGAAAGGCGAGGGGAGATTTTTCCATAGGAACGTCCTGTAGGAGGGGCACAGCCCTTTTCCACAGCCCCGCTGGCTCTCACCTCACACAGCTCAATGTCAAGCCTCTGCCCTCAAGAAGGGAATAAGACAAGTCCATCCTCAAGCATCTCATTGTGGGCTACAGGTGACACTTCACCCACTAAAGTACTCTCAAAGCTTCCTCTTTCTGTTGCTGCTTACAGGGTTGTGTATGGAACTGGGGACCTCCTACATGCTAGACCAGTGCTCTACCTCTGAGCTACATCCCCAGGCCACAGGTTTCCTCTTAATTGAAGATTTATTGATTTATAGCTACTTTAAAAGCCAAATGGTCTCTCTCTGCTGTCCCGTGGGAGCACACTTCACCACACCTACAAGCATGTCTGCTTGTCTCTCTGTGTCAATGTTCTGTAAAAATTGCACATATGATCTGCCGAGTGATGGAGAAAACACCATTCTTTTTGAGTTTGCAGGTGATCAGCACCTGCACACAGGCTGCTAGGCCTTCTCTTGATGGCCTCATGAATATGCAAACAGACCTCTGAATCTAGGAGATTGACTGGCACCTTCTGCCTTATGTGTGTGTGTGTGGGGGGGTGCCAATTTCTCGAATGTCTCTTTCCATGGACTCTTCTCCAGGTCCACTACTTTTGTTTGAAGCAGGCATACAGGACAGAGAGGCTCCTATTAGAAGCAGAGCCTCAGTTTCCCATCACTCTGAATCAAACAAGGCTCTGCCTGCCTTTACAAGGGGCATGGGACTCCCGAAGCTGGGTTCCAGTTACGGGCGGCTTTGACCTGGCTATTACAGATGCTAAGAATATCATGGAAACTCCTAAGTCAAGTTCATTACAGGTAATGTGCTCAGGGTTGTCTTTGAAATGGTCTCAGTGAATGGCTTCATTAAGCAGGGTGGTCCCTTATGGAGACCATAATTGTGATTAGCTTCCTAAATGATTGTTAAAGCTTCACAACTGTATGTGTACACACACATACACACTACCACCACCAGCAGCAACAGCAGTAGCATTCTTACACTCTGACACTCATCTCTGGTCAAAGCTTGTTGAACATTAGTAATTTCTTACTGGTCACATCAGTTTTAAAGATTAACAGTCACCGACATACAAAATAAGGAAAGAAAATCCTTAGTCTGTGAAATACCCTAGCTCACACTCATGGGAGAAGTTCCCTGACCAGTGAGCTTCAGTGAGAGCCTGTTGCTATGTGGGCCCACAGTCCTGCATTCTAGATTCTTCTCTGGTTTTTCCATCAACTTCGGAATTGCCTGGATCACATTTATCAAGCTCCTTCAGGATGAAGTGGCTATATCATTTGTGACTCCTTGACATCTATGAAATGTCAAATCCAGACCATTTGCATTCTGGGCTCCTTTATAGTATAATACAGAAAAACATAGATGAGGTGGCTTAAAAGAAGGGAAAGTTATTCCTCAAAGTGCTGGAGGCCACAAGGGCAATTCATGACTCTGCAGCTGGTGAAGGCAAACAGCTTAAAACTCTGTGTGTGTGTGTGTGTGTGTATGTGTGTGTATCCTTATGTGTGTGTCTGTGCCCCATGTGCCATGTGCTTGTGTGTCCATATATTTGTGCATGTGCACATGTATCTATGCCCATGTATCTAGGTGTGTGCCCATGTATATGCGTGTTTCTCCATGTCTTTGTGTGTGCACATGTGTGAGTCTAAAACTGATGGAGCAGACACATGCTTCTGTTCTTTCACCTCCCAAATATCTTCCAGCAGAGTATGATTCTAACGTTGTCCTGTTTCTGAAACCCAGGGTCTAGCAGAACCCCAGGGAATAGTGTGCTTCCACAAGGTCTACTGGGAGCAGGGATGCTTCCCATCTCCGGCCTCAGAGCCAATCCAGAGAAGTTTTACACCACAGGACCCCTCTTGTCAGTCCCTTCTGGACATGGGGCATCTCTCCCTCCATCTCCCCTTCCCTCTGTGTATGTGTGTGTGTGCGTGTAAGACAGACAGACACAGAGAGAGAGAGAGAGAGAGAGAGAGAGAGAGGAAGAGGGAGAGGGAGAGGGAGAGGG
>NW_022196905.1:121378086-121396071 GCF_008632895.1 Mastomys coucha | reverse complement strand
GAGAGGGAGAGGGAGAGGGAGAGGGAGAGGGAGAGGGAGAGGAGAGAAACAGACACACGGGAGAGAGGTAGAGAGAGGAAAGAGAGTGAGAAAATCCTCTTTATGATCACAAATCATCCTGATGGCTACATGGGATCAAACAGGGCCCCAGGAATGGGGTGTCGGAGCCTCACAGGGGGCATGAAGGTATCATTACCACCCAGAGGCTTCAAGCTAGCAGTTGTGTCTTTGCTGTCCTGTCCCTCCTCCCACTTCCATTATACATGAGGTAACTACTCTGCTTTGCAAAAAAGAATTAGTACCAGGCATATTAGATCTCTCCCATCCCTTGGAATTCTGGAAGAGCCCGAGGCTCCCAAGAGAGATTCCCATGTGATTTGCACTCACCTTAATCTCTCTGTCTATTTCTGAACAAATCGCACTTTTACCTTTCTGATTAAGAGAATAGAGTTCTTTTTTGATACATTGAGAAGTCTTAGGGATGCAAACTCACTAATAGTAACAGGGAAGTGACCAGTTGTGGCTGGAGTGCTCAGCCCTGGAGTGTCCGCGGGGAGCACCCCTGGGGTTCCCTGGAGAGGAGATTCTGGGTGTGAAAGAAACAGGGCAGATTATGATTCAGCTATGAGGAGAACTGTACCACTGACAGGCTTCCCGACAGACAAGGCAGAAAACATGGCACCAAGTGAGAGAATCCAGATGCAGCTAACCCATAGGTCAGGAACCCTATCCAGTTATCCAGGGCTGGAGCAAGGGACTATGATGGGGATGAGCGTGGTGTCTCCACCGTAGAGGCTGTGTATGTTGTAATCACATACATGACAGCACATTTCCAGTTGAGAGGCAGGCTCAGGGATGTCATCATCCAAGCAGGGTGTGCACCTTGGTCTTTTAGGTCCAGCAGGTCTCTGATGGTCAGATGTCTTGGGAAGAATCGCTAAAGAATCCAGACTGGGAGGGGTCAAGAGCACCATAGAAGACCTACAGAGCCAACTAACCTGGGTCCATAGGGGCTCACAGAGACTGAACCACCTACCCAAGGGCATGCATGGATTGGACCTAGGTCCCCTACATATATACATAGCAGATGTGCAGCTTGGTCTTCATCCTGGTCCCTAACAATTGGAGGAGGGGCTAACTCTCACTTGGACTCTTGTTGCCTGCCATCGGAGTCCAGTCCAGCTGGGCTGCCTCGGCTGGCCTCAGTGGAAGAGGATACACTTAGTTCTCATGAGAAGGTGTCAGGACAGGTTGGTACCAAGAAGGGTGGCCTCTCCTCTTCAGAGGAGGGGAGAGGGCAAAGGTGAAGGAGATGAGTCTGGGAGGAGAGCAGGGAAGGGGACTAGGAACAGGATGTAATGTGAATACATAAATTAATTAATATGAAAAAAAAAAGAAATCCAGGCTAAATGGCCACAATCACCTGGGGCTGAAGCCTTGGACTCCCCTACGACCACCTGGGCTGAGGTATTTGGTACTGTTTAAAAGTGCTAGGCCTGGAGCAATTGCGTGACCAATCAAGTCCTTGTGGTTCCTCTGCTGGTCCACTTCTTCCTTGCACCTTGTCGGGGGAGCTTTTTGTCTTTGAAGGATGTTCCTAATGCTTTCTCCAAGATCCCTGAAGATGAAACAAAACTTCCACCTCGCTGTGTGGTGGGTCCACATCCTTCATCCTAAGACTTTTCTTCTCTAGTGAGCACCTTTTCTTCTAGGACTCCCTGAGTGATCTCGCTTAGAGGGACAAAGGTCCTCTCTGGATGCAGGAATGGATGAGTTTCAGACCCTATGGTTCCTGTGGGTTGTCTTAGGATCTGAGATGATCCCAGATGTCAATCGATGCCAGATAGGAACTGAAGCCCCACATATGGGCTGCCCTTAACCTCAGTTAAGCCCATAGTGGGCTTGCGGCTGAGGTGGGGATGAAAGAGGCCACCTCTACCCTGAAGCTAGACACTAGCTTCTCTGACTGCCTTAGGGCCACCTTCTGCATGCCCTTGTCATCTGGGGCATCCTCACTCATTATCGGCCTTCCTCATGGCTGCCAGGGAGTGTCAAGTGCCCAGATTTCTTTCTTTCTTAGAGACAGCAGCCACCAGGCCAGCAGTGCTCATTTCGCAGGCTTTACCCGAACTTGACCCCGTGACCCCATTTCAGACTCACAGGTGCTGAGCCTTATGACTTAGCATCTTTGGAGGCCAGACTACCACCCACCCTCTGCAGAAATGTTCTGTATGGGCTCTCACTCAGGACAGCTCATTAAAAAAAAAAAAAAAAAAAAAAAAAAAAAAAAAAAAAAAAAAAAAAAAAAAAAAAAAAAAAGAGGTGATGGTGTATTTACCACGGAGGATGCTGAGTTCTAGAATACCTCACCTGGCAACCAGTCCATCTGCTGAAGTCTCTTTGTGCTAAACCGTCCCCTGCCCAGATAATGTTGAGCTAAGCCAGCCATCCAGCCATAGCTAGCCACAGCTACGAGGGCACCCATGCCAGAGGGCTTTATTTCTCTGGGAAGTAGGACTGACTGAGGTTGGAAAAGGTTCTGGCTAAAGTCAGACCATGGCACTGACTTCTCAAAGGCGAATCATCTCTTTACTCTGTCATCTGCATTGATAACGTTGGGATAACCCTAAGAATTTATAGACTTCCCTCTACAGTGGGGGAAGCATATCACTTAAAATACCATCCTCTCTTCCAGCATTGTTTTAGGGTAATTTCATACAGACCCTGTGGTCCCAGAGAGCTCTGTCAGGCTCAGAGGCTGGCAAGAGATCAACCTGACCACCAGCCAGGCATCTCACTGATCCTCTATACCCCAGGACACGCTGTGCTCACAGCCACACAGGAGCCTTCTCCCTCTCCTGTGAATGCTGCTGCTTATGGCACGGAGGGCTCAGTGTTCTGTGAGGCTGAGGACTCCGTGTTCTGTGACGCTGAGGACTCCGTGTTCCAAAAGCGAGCATTCCTAGACAGTGCCTTAAGCGTGCCTCTTGTCCACTGGCCAGTTTTCCAGCCCCATTTCAATGAGAGACTCTCCTGCCAGCCCTTACCGGCACAGATCCTCTTTCTTAGATCTTGTGTCTCTTCCAATCTGAGGGCCCGGGATCAATAGGATGCTGTGAGGTTGGCTTGTCTCATGTCTCACTCAGAGGAACAGGCAAGCATCCTTGTGTGTGACTGGTGTAGCTCCCAACCCTTATTCTAACCCCAAGCCGGTGAAAACTTCTATTCAGGAGCATCGGAGGATGGTAGCCCAATGCCCAGCCAGTAAGGATGCCCATTCAGCAACCCACAGGGATGGTAGCTACTCTCCATCTTCCAGCCTGGGTGGCTGGATCTTATTTCAAGAGTCCCGTGTTCCACACGGCAGATGTGGCAAAGCCCTTTACTACCCTAGTGAGGAGACCCTGTTCCTGTTCTGCTGGAATGTCATATCTTCCAGAGTCTCTGCTGCCCTCTACTTCTTTTCGTTCTTTCTTAGCTACCGTGACTTCATTTCTTCATATGCCTTGTTCCTCTTATGTGGAATACTGTTCCCTCGCATAACCACATGGTTCCAACCTCGCTTCCCTGTACTACCTATGTATGGCACTGAGTAGTAATACTAAAAGATGCCTAAGATCAGTGAACACGTCTGAGTGTGTCTTGGGAGGGAGTTCCCAAGGCTCTGAGTGGTTGACACTAATTCCCGGATGACTTCACAATCTGACATTAACAATGTGAGAGGTGAGGACCCCTTGGGAGAAGTCAGTCACTAGGGGACATGTCCTTGGAGCTGGGTCCTGCTCCCCCACTTCTGGTATCGTTGTCTCTGCTTTCTGTCTGGCAGGATGTGAGCGGTTGTCCTCCATCACTCATGCCTGCTTCCATGATGTACTGCCCAAGTGCCTGGGGGCTCAGTGGCCATGACGGAGCCCTCAGAAACATGACCCAACAATAGCTCTGTCCTCTGTTTGTTTGTTTTTGTCAGAGATTTGGACGCCGTCACAAGGAACATAAGTAACATGGCAGCTATGGTTTCCATAGTTCATCAGCGCCTCTTGAGAGACATGATTTCTATTCAGATTTGCAGGGGTGCCTGTCTCCTTCTGAAAGCAAAACTCTACAGAAGGGCTTGCTCTTTTTCTTCCTCTGCTTCCTCTTCCTTTTCCTCCTCTTCTTCCTCTTACTCCTCCCTCCCTGCACTTGCTGCTACTCTGAGCACCTGGAATAGCCACTGCTGAAGAACTCTGTGCTATAGACATATGATAAGAGCTAGAAAAACAGAAACTATCTACAAGTTTTTTCTTAGTTTGAGTTTCTGAACATACGTAAAGGGCTGGGGCTATAGCTCAGTGGGTAGAACACTTGCCTAGCATCCACAGACCCCCCTAAGACCAACCCCTAGCACCTCGTAAACCAAGCATAATGGTGCACACCTGTAATCCAGAACTTGGGAGATGGAGGCAGGAGGATCATAAGGTCAGAGTCGTTCTTGGCTATCCAGTGAGCTTAATTAAGACTAGCCTGGGATACCTGAGATCTTATCATCTGGGGCTTAGCCATCTTCGAAGAGCCTGGATTAAGGATGTGGCCCTTGGTTGGCTTCCTGGGTCTGTATGTGTGACCAAAATCCTGGAAGGGACTATTGTTTCATGGTTCCATCTTTGGAAGTGAGGCTAGGGCTTGGATCAAGAGCCACACAGCCCAAGAGTAATGGCTGGTATGGAGTGACAAGGTATGTAAGAGCACGAATCAGAGTTCCCTCAAAGCTCCAGCTTTGGCTTCAGAGGTAAGTGATGCAGACATTTTACGATGGCAGTGTCTGGTGGAGTCATCAGTATGATTTGTGGAGAGATATGATTTGTGGACAGCAGAGATAATTTGAGTCTGGCTACTATTCCAATGGCTGGAGAGTCAACCCTTGGAACTGACATGCTACAGGCCTGCATGCCAACATCATTCTGATTGGTCGGTATTACCATCTGCTCTGTTCTGATTGGTTGGAGCCTGTATCACTCTGTCTGGCAGATTTTGAATATCATTCATCTGTACCAATGTGAGTAGTAAGTTACTTAATCAGCGGATTTTCCTTGCTGTTTTTAGGGTGCTTTCTAAGTGATTCCCTAGTTTGTTGTACACACACACACACATATAGATGAGAGGTTTATATTAAGTGTCTTTCTCAATTGTTCTCAGATATACTTTTTGAGACAGGGTCTTTCTGGTCTGGAGTTAGGCTGGCTGGCCTGTGAGCCTAGCAATTCTCCTGCCTCCACTTCTTCAGTGTTGGGATTACAAGCATACAGCCCCACACCAGCTTTTTATGTAGTGCTGGGAAAGCGAACTCAGGCCCTCAAGCTCTTACGTCAAGCACTTTACTAACCGAGCCAGCTCTGTAGCTCCCAGTAAAAAATATTTGGTAAAAATTGCAAACTGCTTCATGGGCTTTCTTGGGGCACCTGGACAGTCAGGGTAGAAAAGAGTCACCCTTGCCACAGAGTCCAGGCACACAGCAGTGTTTTGCACTGTGGGTAGTCATCACAGGGAGTTAAAAGCCAGCTTCATTCCTCCACTGTCCTGCAACTTTGTATTTGTGCCAGCTACCACCACCAGAGGAATGCAGAGGCCCGACAGCAAGCCACTTACCCATCCTTTTCAGGGAGTTGTGGCTGTTCTCCAAAGGTAGCCGAGCAAATTTCTCTCCCCTCCCTGAGGACACATGCTAACAGCTCTGCGGGCCTCACAGCCACACAGCAATAATTCCAGGTCCTAGCTCTGTGGGGAAACCCAACTCCCACCTCATTTACTTCCAATTTATTCATGGTACAAAACTGGGGTGTGGGAGGCAAGCTTAACTTAGCTGTCAATTTGCTTCTAAGGCAAGATGGAGAATCTATTCTAAAGCGTGCATTTAAAACAAGAAAGCAATTCAATTTTGCTAGGCACCATCTTACAAGGTCCGGAGCAGTAACTCAGCTATTAAACAAGTCACCCTCTGGGGTGGCACACAGAATAAGTTGCACGAATGTCTCCAAGGAAAGTCAGTCGCTTCACAAGTTTGCCAAGAAGTGCTTGAGAAATAACGTATTTTTATTTAGGCAAAGTTGTGGTAGATTCTTGCACTTCTTAATTATGTGGACACCACTGCTACAAAGCAAGGGTGTTTTCCCCATGGTGTTAAAGTGGATCCTGCTCTAGTGATGTTGTGAGGAAGAAGGAACCGGGGTGTCTGCTCATAGCCCTCTGACTCGCACCGGGCACCTCTGTGCTCCTCCCTAGGACACTTGCCTTTCTGAAGCAATGGGGGAGAGTCTATCCCAGGTCCCTTTGAACCTAGGGATGGGGGGGGGTACAAATGACGTGGGCCCTTTCTGGTCTTCCTTTCATCTTCTCCATCCTCTCTCTTTCTCTTTCCTCGTCTCCCCTCCCCTCCCATTTCCTCTGAGCGTGTGTCTGCGAGTGCGTGTGTTTGAAAGAACATCTGAATCAATAAAGGTGATCCGAGCCAGGCATATCATGCTGGGCAGTCTTTACAAACTTAACAACAGACTGGGACGTCACCTAGGAAGAGAGAGCCTCAGTTTAGAAATTCCCTCCTTCACATAGGTCTCTGGGCTTTTCTGTGGGGTATTTTCTTTTTAGTGATTGGTGCGGGAGGGCCCAGCCTACGAGTGGTGCCATGCCTGGGCAGGTGATCCTGGGTTGTATAAGAAATCAGGCTGAGCAAGCCAAAGAGCAAGTCAGCATCAAGTCGGAGCAGCATTCATTTGTGCTACCGCTTGAGTTCTTGTTTTCAGGTTCCTGACTTGAGTGCCTGCCCTGACTTCCCCTGAGGATTGACTATGTGACATGTAAGAAAAATATATATATATTTTTTCTTCCTCCAGTGCAATAGTTTTGGACAGTTTTGTTTGTTTTGTTTTGTTTTTGTAGGTAGGGTTTTTCTGTGTCCTGGAACTCACTCTGTAGATCAGTTTGGCTCAAACTCACAGAGATTCGCCAGCCTCTGCCTCCCAAGTGCTGTGGCACCACATGAGCTTGGACAGTGGTTTAATCACGGCAGCAGGAGAAAAATCAGGACACACATTGACCCACAGCTGTCTACTCAGTACTTGAGAAGGAGAGGCAGGGGGACTTCTACAAGATTCAGGCCAGCCTGATTGAGCTCCAGAGGGATGCCTCGCAGACAGACAGACAGGCAGATAGACAGACAGACAGGGAGAGCTTTCTCCCCCTGTGTGGGTATGCAGATAAAACAGTAATCTGGCAAAGGGCAGACTCCCCTTTTCTCTCCCCTCTATCTTTCCCCTTTTTTCTTTCTCAACAATCGAGGTCTAGCATCCCCAGGATAGTGCCTTGGCTCCTTAATCACGTGTCAGAGCAGAGCCCGGGCCACCCTCTGGTGGATAATCTATGTCTGTGTCAATGCTCTGACATCTATCTGGTGAGGTACTGGCCAGTTAGCTGGGCAAACAGACACATGGGATTCTCCAGCCAGCCACACCCACATTCAAGTCTGATGGACGGGAAGGGAGAGCGTCTCTGCCCGCAGCTCTAGCATTTCAAAAGAGGATGGTACCCAGTGGGAGATGCTTACAGAGTTGTGTGGGTTGGTGATGGTGAGCAGGGAGCCAGTGCTTGTGGGTAATCAGGGGAATGGCTTTCCAGGCAGCTTTCCTCAACGTTCTAACAATCACATGCAGATTCTTCATCATTTGGGGCTCTATACTTTGAACACAGAAAGGAACCCTCCTGGAAGGATTGAAAGGGTCCTTTAGAATACCTGAATGGCCTAGGATGTGGGTGGGCTCCAGGGTGGGTGGACTCTGGCATGGGTGGGTGAGGTATGGGGCAGGCTTACATGTGGGTAGGGCTCAGACGTGAGGTGGGCTCGGGTGTGGGAGGGCTCCGGTCCATGTGGGTTTGGATACAGGCTAGGCATCATGACTGTACCTGGGCAGCAGGGTTTGTCCCACTTGCTTGGGAGATGCCATCTGGTGTAAGTCAGATGGTTGTGGGCTCCTATACCATGCCAATCAAGAATGGAAGTATCCAGCTGGCCCCATTTGAGTGCTGCTCGGTACTGGCTGGGTGGGCAGTGAGCCAGGATTTTATGCAAGGAGCTGGCATGGGATCGAGGAGCTTACCAGACACTCTGTGGATGGTGGCTCACAAGGCTCTGGAGAGGGTCAGAGGAACCCCTTGGCTCAACAGTTTATCGAGACCTTTGGACAGCCCCAACTATACTTCAGCAAAGGCCAGGAAGCTCCCATGCCTCACAGAACTCGAGACCCATTTCCTATTTTAGCACTGACTTCCCAAATCTATCCTGAACTCCAGAATCCAACCTGACCATCCCAGTGACAGCCCAGCATCTGATGCATAAACAACCATTAACACCACCCTCTAGTGGCAGAGATGGGAAACAGCACATGGTGTAAACAGACCTTTTATTTTTGAAAACTTCTGATAATTTCGTATACATGTACAATTGTACTGTTATTGTATTTACCCCTATTACCCTCTATTATTTCTCTTCTACCCTCCATCTGACCCCTTTCTTCTTGGTGAACTACCACACCTAAATGGTTAAGATTTACTGAAGATGCCACACACTGGATATAGAACACAGAGAAATCCAGATGGAACTTGGCTTCTCCACTCTCAATTTCCCCCCGCACCCACCCCCGCCCATGACAGTCTTTCCCCAGCTAAAGCAAACTGTAGGTCACACAGCATACTCAAGAGTGGAGTTCAGTTTATTCCCTGGCTTTGCTGCTCCGGAGCCCACTAGGGTGAAACACTGTGTCAAGAGGTGTCAAGATTCAATTCCTGTAGAGTGGACCCAGGACAATGAACTTGGGCAACTTTGTGAAGCGTCCCAGGCTTGCTACTTTGTAGTCTTAGAACGTCCCATCTCTCAAAGGCTCTCCTGGGCCATTTCCAATTAATCTCTGCTCCAGCCCCAGGCAACCGCTGACTGCTCTATCTCTGTAGTTCTGCCATTTTTAGAAATGATCCCCAGAATGCCTAATTTTTAAATGCCTAGTTTCCCCTCATCTCAGTTTTTTAAAAAAAATGTGTGTACGTGTGTGTGTGTGCGCACATGTGCACGTCGAAGGTGGAGAACAACATTGGGTGTCCTTCTTCAGGAAGCCATCTACTTTATTTACTGAGATAGCATCTTTCACTGGCCAAGAACTTGCCAAAGTAGACTCTACTGGTCTGCCTGCACCGGCCCCTACCCCAAGCCCCTGAGATTACAGGTATGTGCTATCATAGCTGTTTTTGTTGTTGTTTTACTTTGATTTTTTGTTTGTTTAATTCTTTCCTGGGATCAGGCTTAGGTCCTCATGCAAATATTTCACCATTTGCTTTCTCTCCCCAGAACCTGTTTGTGTGTGTGTTGGGGTGGGATGGGGGGGCGGGTGTCCTAGGTAGCCCAGGCTAGCCTTGACTTTGCAGAAATCCCCAATGCCTCACCCTACATAACTGCTTGGGCTGAAGATGTGGGTTGCCATGCTGAGCTTCACCCCAGGTCTTTGAATGGGTACCTGCACTTACTGCTCACCCTCTGGCTGCATGGCTGCTCACTAACTCCTTCACTTGTGGAGGCGTACAGTAAATACAGGTTGTGAGAGCTGTCGTGTACTAACACCTGCCTGCCCGTCATGGGCAGCAGCTCTCATCCTCCAGGGTCCTCAGTAATCTTGGGACTGTGTAGTGTGTACAAGTAACACAGGAGGAAACTGCCAAGCCAGTTTCCCATAGCCCTTCCAATCTCTTATTCCTACCACCAGAGCCTGTGTGGTCCTCTGTCTCCACACTGTAGCAACAGTATGTAGAGGCACGCGGTCTCGCCTGCCTCTTTTTTTTTTTAGCCATGGCTGGGAGTACTTTTCTTTTTTTAAATTTTTGAGCTTTGTGTTTGCCCAGAGACTAATGAAATTAAGCCCTTTTACTTCCCAAACATTCCGGATTTAAATTTTGGCTCATGTTCATTTTTTGACATTCAGATTCCTTTAAGCCATTATGTTAACACTGGATTTAATCTTTTTTTTTTTTTTTAAATAACTTACACATTTATATCATGTGTCTGGATGTTTTGCCTGCATGGATGTCTGTGCACCAGGGACATGCTTGGGGCTCACAGATGATGAGGGGACATTTTGGCTCATCACTAATGAGATAGGTAGGTAGGTAGTTTTAGATAGATAGTTATTAGAGAGATTAGATAGTTACTAGATAAGATAGACAGTTATTAGGTAGATTAGATAGATAAGATAGATAGGCAGGCAGACAGAACTTGGGGACAAAACTATGATCACTAGATATTAAAATTTGGGTCTGGCAGGTACTATATCTCAGCCCCTTGAAAACACGTTTTATTGAGACAGGGTCTCATTAAACTGTCCAGGCTGGCCTTAAACTTTCAATCCTCCTGCCTCAGGCTCCTGAGTAGCTGGGATCACAAGTATGAGTCACTATTCCTGCCTGTTGAGGGCTTGCTGCAAAAAACATAATGGCATATCTTTGTCACAGCCATTGGAGTTACTTATTACAAGTACTCAACTGTTCGCACTTAGATGTTTTTGTGGAAGTAGGATTTATTTTCCTCCAGATTTTCAAATGGTCACCTGTTGCCCACGGCAGCAGGCACAGTGTCTGGATTTTGCAATTGGGGAGTGTGCAGGCCCTGGCTGCGGAGCACAAGGCCAGCCTGTGGATTCCTAGGCTGTTCCCCAGCTCGATCCACTGCTCTCCCCTGTGAGCTTCTCCATTCCCCTTTCTCGTTAGAGGAACGCGTCTCCAGGGTTCCTGAGAGATGCTGCTGCTAAAGTATGAGGTGCAGACAGACAGCAGCACTCGGAAGATGCCCCTTCCACTCACCGTCCAAAATGGAGTTTGGGATTCAGATTCATGCAAATCTTCCAGGAGTTAGGGGAAACATTTTCCAGCTTCCTGCACCCCAGCTCCACTTTCCATTTAATTTTGAGCATGAACAGTAATCCCAGCGTAACACCCCCCTTCCCCTCCACCGCTCAGTCTTACAGGGAACCACACTATTTTAGACAAATAAGAGCCCAGGGATAGGAGGAGATCGCGTCTCCTTCCTGCAAATGATTAAGGACGAGGAACTAGTTTGTGGGCTCTGTGGCTCCTGAGAACCAGAGATCTCTCAGAGGACTGGAGACGAGGGACCTCCATAATGAGGAGAGGGATGGCAGCTGGCAGGCTTTGGCATCTGTGATAACCCACTTACTTTTCTTTAAATTAGCATACACGTCATCCATCATATGGCAATTCTGAGCACAAAGTCTTCAGTCTCCATCCTCCCCAAACCCCTGCTGCTGGTGCTCCCTGTAACCCTCTGTCTCTCTGACATGACCTTATACCCACTCTGGGTCTTTACCCATAACCCACTGAGTCCAATTAATGCAAGCCACAAGCTCAGAGGTGTGGAGGCATCCACAGGAGTATAAGCAATCCACCAGTGGCCACATACCCCGAAGAAATACTCCCCTTCCAAGAGGCAACCAATACCAATAGATCTCTTATCATTTAGACTTTATACACATACACAAACACACAAATTCTTTTCTCTCTCCTGTCTGTCCCTCTCTGTCTCTGTCTGTCTGTCTCTGTCTCTGTCCCTCTCTGTCTCTGTCTGTCTGTCTGTCTCCACCGCCCCCCCCCCCAGGCTAGGATTCCCATATCCCATATGAAAGAGAGCATATATTTTCTGACATTCTAACTCTGTGTTATCTCTTTTTTCTTTTTTCTTTTTCGAGACAGGGTTTCTCAGTGTAGTCCTTGCTGTTCTGGAACTCACTCTATACACCAGGCTGGCCTCCAACTCAGAAATCTGCCTGCCTCTGCCTCCCAAGTGCTGGGATTAAAGGTGTGTGCCACCACTGCCTGGCCTTTGTATTATCTTGATATTACACTTCTTCCCATATCCATCCAGTCTCCTGAAGATTTTGTGAGTTCATGCTTCTCCTTGCAAATGAATAAAATCCCACTATGTCTAGGTACCACATTTTTATTCCAAATCCATATGTTGGTGGATATCTAGGCTGATTCCACTTCCTGGATACTGTGGACAGTTCAGCAGTGGACATGGATGAGTGATATCTTAGTGTAGGGCGTGGAGTCCTCTGCACAGTGCCCAGGAGTGGTGTAGCTGGGTCATGTGGGAGCTCCAGTTTTAATGGGGGGGGTATTCTCCCAACTGAGTTCTACAATGGCTGTATTAATGAATCCCCCCCCTTAGTGACTAAGAACTCCTCCATCCCCACATCATCTCTGGCATTTGTTCTTAGATTTCTTCATGTCAGCCACTCTGAATGGGCTAAGGAAGTGTCTCAAAGGAGTTTTAATTTACATTTCCCCAAAGACCAGGGATGGTAATCTTAAAAAAAACAAACAAAACAAAACAAAACAAAAAAAACCACTCATTGCTCATTTGCATTTCTTATTCTAAAAACTGTTCATTTCATTAGCCAATTTGTTGATTGGCAGAGTTCTTCTGGAGGGGCAGGGGATGTTTAACATTTTCAGTTCTTTTAAAATTCTGGATATCTGTGCCTCTGTGTGAAGTGTAGCTGGTAAAGATTTTCTCCCATTCTGTGGGCTGTTTCCTCTGTTGGCGTTTTTCCCCCCCTGTGTAATCTTTTAAATTTCATGCTGCTCCGTGTGTAGATCTTGGTTACTCTGTTGTTGGACTTCCAAGAATTAAGTTCTCACCTCCACCCGTGTCTCCAAGAACATTTCCTAGGTTTTCTTCTACCAGGTTCTGTGTTTCAGGTTTTAGACTGGAGTCTTCAATTCGCTTTAAGTTGATTTTTTTATAAGGTAAAAGATATGCTTCTAATTTCATTTTTTCCTCCTGCAGGTGGATATCAGTTGTGCCAGCGCCATTTGTTGAATAGGTTTTTCTACACTGTATGCTTTTGGTGCTTTTGTCAAATATTAGCTGACACAGCTTTGCTGGTTTATCTCTGGGTGCTCTCTTCTGTCTCATCGACCAATCTGTTTTTATGCCGGTGCCAGGCAATCTTTGTCACTATAGCTCTGTAGTGTAACTTGAGGTCAGGTATTGTGTGACACCCTCATCCACTTTGGCTCAACAGATTTTCCCTCATCTCTACTTGGGTGGACCCAGCTTGGAAGCAAGGTCACCTGATGCCAGCCAGAGCCTGTCACCTGCTACGGATACATCAGTGTACGATATGTCCGCTTCAGCTTATGGTTCTCAACTCTAATGGCCCACTCAAGGGTACTTTAATCCCTCTCTGTGCCCTGGCATCTTGTTTCGCTATGAGGAAGTGGCAACTCTAACCTTGTACCAGTTGTCTGTGATTGCCATAACAAGTCAACATAACCACGTTGGCTCAATCTGTACGAAATTATCCTCTCCTCACCCTAGAGGCTGCAAGTCCACAATGAATGTGTGAAGGGGATGCTTTCAGCAAAGGCTTATGGGAGAATCCTTCCTTCCCCATTCCATTTATCACTACTAGTCAGAAACCCTTGGTTTGTGGACATGTCCCACCAATGCCTGTGTGTTGGGGACAATTTTAAGTCTTACAAGCACATTTGGTGTTGGGTTTGGGGCTTGCTATTACCCAATGTGGTCTTGCTTTACCCCTCGGCTTTGTCTCACCTGGGAAGACCGGATTTGCACATAAATCACAGCCACAGGCAGCATGAGTTAGGACTTGGACACATCTTTGAGGTACACGATCACCCTAGACGACAGATCTTGCAAGGTGCTGGGAAAGACTCTCTGTGGCTGCTCTGCTGTTATTACAGAGGGGGCTACAGAATATGCATATGGATTATGAAGCACCCAGGTGGTGTGCATGTGGCTGGAATGAGGGGGTGTGGGGTAGGACAGAAACCCAGGAAGAGGGTGTGGGGTAGGGCAGGAACCCAGGAAGAGGGTGTGGGGTAGGGCAGGAACCCAGGAAGAGGATGTGGGGTAGGACAGGAACCCAGGAAGAGCTTTCTAGAGGATGGAGTCCTACCAGGGGCTGTTTCGTGGTCGCTGACCCTCAGAGCCTTTTGTGATCTTCTGTAAACTGATTTAACATTATGTCCTCTGAGAGTGGGGCACTTAACAAGTACACTGGGCATGTTATTGTATCTCCCTTCCTTCTCCCCTTGTCTTTCTCCTTCATCCTCTTCCTCCTTATCCTCTTCTTCCTCCTTCCATGTTCCCTCTTCCTCTTTCTCTTCCTTCCTTCTCTCCTTCCCCCCTCCTCATTCCTTTATCCTCTTATCTCTGAAATAAGGCAGGATTCCTATGGCACACGTCTAGCCAGTGCTCTTTAGAGGATTCACAGAGCTGTGCAGCCATCTCTGCAATGAGCGTGGGCACATTTTATCACCCCATAGCTATTTCACCTCCTCTGGTGGTCACCGTGTCCTCCCCATCCTGGGCTGTCCCTAAGTTGTTCTCTGTATCTGTGGATTTGCTGATCCCTTTCAATCAGGATGCTGATTTTGAAGCTCAGCCTTGCTCTAGCACATGCCTGCACTTTTTTTTTTTTCCTGCAGTGCTCTTGAATGGAGTGGTACAATTACCAGGTAGGAATCATAAACCAAAGCGGCTGTATCATTGAGCGTTTCCTAAGATCCAAGCTCTGTTCTAATTACACACATTATTTCAATGGAGATGCCTTCTGAGGTTGGACAGGAAAACCAAATGGATCCGGTGGACTAGGGGGAAACCATCACAAGTGCTGGCTCAGTTCTGGCCCAAGGAGGGTGGGCTGCAGCCTCCACTCAGAAATGCTGATGTGTGCCTTGAGGCAGGGGGTGTGGGTTGCCAGACACTCTCGACTTTCTTTCAAGAGAAGCCAGGGATGGGTGTGGTGGCTTATACTGTTAATCCCAGCAGAGGCAGGGAGATCTCTGAGTTTGAGGCCAGCTTTGTCTATACATTGAGTTCGAGGACAATCAGGACTACCCTCTTCCAATTGGTAAATATGAACAGCAGAATTCACCTTAAGGCAATTTAGACAAAGAATGACTTCTGGATAGGTACCTTCATTCCTACAGCGAAGGCTTAGGGTAACCACACCGAGTCACACACATGTCTGGAGCAACCTCGGAGTCAAACGGGAAACCAAGATGGTCAGATCACTCAGGCTCACATAGGTTGTTCTGGTCTTCAAACCAGAAGCCCCGTATCCCAGGAACCTCCTCAGTGCTGAGCAGACTGAAATGGCCCTGTGAGGTCACAGTTGAGGATTCCATGTCTGAGGTATTGTGGCTCACTCACTTGTGGATATAAACTCAGAGTGAACATTTGAATACACAAAGGAAAGAAGTTGGTGTTTTCAGTCCACTGAACTAGTCTCTAGGGCAGTGGTTATGACCTCTTTGGGGGTCAAACGACCCTTTCATTAGGGTCACATATCAGACACCTTGCATGTCAGACATTTACATCATGACCGAGAGCAGTAGCAAAGTTACAGTTAGGAAGTAGGAATGAAAATAATTCTATGGTTGGTATCCCCACAACGTGAGGCACTGGATTAAAGGGTCGCAGCATTAGGAAGTGTGAGAACCACTGCTCTAGGGTCAAAGGTGCCATTTTGTCTCCTTGATAATCAGATTTGAGTTTTGACTGTTCTCAAAGATGATATATCACCACTATGACCATGACTCTGGTCACAAGGACAGTTATCAGATCACTGCTTTCATCCACCCTGTCATCAAGGTCACTGTCATCACAGACACATCAGCATCATAACCACCATCATCTTCACCATCATCATCACCATGGACACTATCACACTCATCACCATCACCAACATCACTACCATCACTAATACTTTTGATTTCATAAAGGTACCAAACTGGGTAGCTCTAATCTCCAGATATTATGCTTGCTAGTTTGGGCTCTGACTCTCTGGTTAGGCATTTCCAGGATCACACAGGCACAGTCATGTGATGATGAGGATGGTAGTGGTGGTCATGATATGATGATGATGATGATGCGTGTAGGACTATCTATGACAGATACTGAGAAAGCTTGCAACAAAAGTATCTTTATGCACCATGAATCTACAAAGGCATTGCCTAACCCATAGAATATTGAACTTACTAGGGAGAAGTAGGTGTATTCGGCCTGCAATCCATCGGAGGGCCAAGAGGAGCACCTAATGAGGCTGTGAATTACTCTCCTCTATGCCGAGTCAAAGGAGGAAACCCCTTGCTGGCTGTATTGTGCTGGAAGCTTCCAAAGGTTTTGGGGAAAAAAAAAGAAGGCATTCTCATGTTTCCCATGGTGCCTCAGTAGGATCCTCATTTTATAAATAATCTCAATTAAAAACCCCAAATTAGGGATGACATTTTCTTTCTCTGACTCTTAACAGCTCCACCACGCCTGTCTAGATGTGCCAGGCCACAGAGAAATTAGGTCACGCAGAAGCCAGTGTTTATGGTAAACTTGGCAACTGCCCCTGTAGGGAATTTCCACTTCGCCAACTGTGGAATTAGATGGGGGAATCCTGTGTTCAACCACAGTGTTTTCAGGAGCAGAGAGAGCTGGGGAGAGACTAGACAAAAAGTCCCGGAAATAAGACCACAGACTTAGCTTCAACAGGGACATGGTATAGCACACACACTGTCAGGATTGTATGTTCAGCCTCACAGCTAGTCCCAGCTGCTGAGTCCGAGGAAAGACACTGAAGTCACACCCAACTCCGGCACCGGGAAGGCCCTGACCAGCTATACACTCCTGACTGGTTGGCTTTACTTCCCTGAGCCTCAACCTTCCCAGCCAAAAAAATGGGAGCAACACACCACACCTTGGGAAACTGAGGAATCATCTACAGATGCTGAGAAGGAGTTGACACTAGGTGCCAAGTCATTATTTGAATGTGGGGGGGTGTAGGATGCAGGAAGAATGTCTAACCTCTGAGACATATAAACAAAAGAATGAGAGCCGTCTCTGCCCCATATGTACTGTAGCAATATGGCGACAACTGAGATACGAAGACAGCTGCAGTGTGCCCGACAGCTGATTGGAGAAAATCTGGTCCTGGGGTATGAAATACTATTCAGCCATGAAAATGGAAGCACTGATGTGGATGAACTCGGGGGTGGGGGGAGGGGGGTGCAGTGCTACTCCAACAGATCAGATACAGAGCAGTTTATAAAAGATTCCATCCATGGATGGATATAGCATGGCCCCATGCAGAAGAGGAGGGAGATGTGATTGGTAGAGATGCTGAGAGGGGTGAGAGGAATGCCAACCAGGCTCCAATCACCCTGGAAGAGCAGGTTCTAGGTGTGTAATGTAACGCAGTGGCTGACCCAGCAAAGTGCCTGCCTCACAACCATAAGGGCCTGAGTTCGAATCCCAGACTCACTTTAAAAATCTGGGCATGATGGCACAGTTTTTTTGTTTGTTTGTTTTTGAGACAGACACACTTACTGCACAGCTCTGGTTGGTTTCTATTACGCTTTGCAGACTACGTTGGTCTTGAACTCATGGAGATCTGCCTCTGCCTCTGCCTCTGCCTCTTGAGTAGAGAGACTAGAATTATGACTGTAGCAGCACACAATTGTAATCCCAGGGCTCAGGAGGTGCAAAAAAGAAAGATCCCGGGAGCCTGTTGGTGATCCAGCCTGGCCGGTTTAGTGAGTTGTAAGCCAGTGAGAGAGCCTGCCTCAAGCAATGAGGTACGCAGTTCCCCAGGAACGGACCTTGAGGCTGATCTCTGGCTTCCACATGCAAGAATTCACTTGTGTATGTGCGCACATGAAAAAGCACATATCATATTCACACTTGGGGGACACTTCATGTTAACTGTGCAGTGTGTGGACAAGCACAAACTTTCAAAGCAAAGAACAAAGTCCCTACATCTTACCCTACGACAAAAACACCTGGGATAGTCAACTTAATAGAAGGGAAAATTGATTTTGGCACTTTTTGGATCTTTCTCAGAGATCATAACCCCTTTCTCTCTCTCTCTCTCTCTCTCTCTC
>NW_022196905.1:121358244-121378076 GCF_008632895.1 Mastomys coucha | reverse complement strand
TCTCTCTCTCTCTCTCTCTCTCTCTCTCTCTCTCTCCCTCTCCCCTCTCTCTCCTTCTCTGTCCCTCCCTCCCCCTCCCCCCTCTGTCATTTTTTAAATAGCCCATTTCTTTTGCCCCAGGAGGAAGCAGGATTGTGGCAAGAGTAATGGCTCTAAGAACCTGTTCACTTCATGGTGGCAAAGTGAAAGACAGGATAACGCATACGATGGGTTGCCACAGCCCTCTTCAGGAAGACTCTCATGCCTGGCCAATGACCTAACTTCCTTCCAGTAGGCTCCATCTCTTAGATCAGTGGCTTTCAACCTTCCTAATGCTGTGACCCTTTAATACAGTCCCTCATGTTGTGTTGACCTCAACTATAAAATTATTTCTTTGCTACTTTATAACTGTAATATTGCTATTGCTATGAATTGTGATGTAAATATCCAATATGCAGGATACCTGACATGCAAACCCTGTGGGGGCTGCGACCCACAGGTTGAGAACGGTCATCTTAGAGGTTCCATGACCGCCAACAGTGCCATGGCTGGGAAACATGCCACCGGGGAGCATTTGTCCAAGCCATAAGCAGAAAAAGAGTTCTGGGAGACAATGATACATTTAGTACCTTGATTGTGGCAATACGTCCAAATCTATCAACTTGTGGACAAGTTTTACTTGTCCATTGTAATTCAGCCAAGTTATTTTTAAAACAACGGTGGTGAGAAAAATCTGAATAAGCCCCATGTCTTAATTACAGCTTCTACTGCTGTGAAGAGACACCATGACCACTGCAACTCTTATAAAGGACAACATTTAATTGGGGCTGGCTTACAGTTCAGAGGTTCAGTCCATTATCATCATGGCAGGAAGCATGGCAGCATGCAGGCAGACATGGTGTTGCAGAGGCCTGGATCCACAGGCACCAAGAAGAGAGAGTGATACCAGGGCCTGGCTTGAGCATCTGACATCCGCGTGACGTACTTTCTTCAAGAAGGCCACACCTCCTAATAGTGCCATTCCCTATGAGCCTATGGGGCCATTTTCATTCCAACCACCACATCCCATGCACTTGGTGGAATGAAAGGCAAGGTGGAGGAATAGAGTGGGAGAGTATAGAGGAGGGCAGGTCCAGAGAGAGTTCTGAGTTACAGTGGTGGATTTGGGACTTCCACCTTCAGCTTCAGTCTTTGCCAACATTGGTGGGGAGCCAGGGATCGCCATCAGAGCACAGCTTCAGAATGGAGTAGGATTCAGGTCGTGCCCTGGCTTCTTTAGGTCTCCTGAGAGGCGGCATCAACCTCAGAAGTGGCCCAGGACATTTCCATCATTGGACAGCATCTCATGGAGGCTGTGGGTGACCTGGGGTTGGTGCAAGTGAAGTCGGAGGACTGTGTGTGACCTGGTGGCAGGGGACCACTCAGAGTGAAGGAGGAACCAGCCTGCCCATATGTTTGGAAGGCAAGAAGAACAATTCTCCATAAAATAAATGAATGTGCTAATGAATGACCTTTTAAAACTCCTTGACAATACCCAGACTGGGGGGAGGGGGAGATCTCATGTTTCATCTAGCTGTTCTTGTATTAATTTCTAGGGCAAAATACGAGGCTTAATTCTCATTAAAATCTGTACCCACCTAAGGTTCCCAGGAATAAAATTCTATTATCCATTCTCTTTGGTTTCTCCTTTCAAGAATGCTTGGTATGCTGGGACTCTACACAGCAGGACTTCTGTGTCACTGAGAATTTCTCCTCCCCTCCCCTCAGGACCTATACAGTGCTTTAGCTTAGCAGCTTGGCTTCTGGACTCTGCATATCACAAAAGCACATTCTGAGGTAACCTCTACAGCCTTGGAAAGTGAATTTTAGGTCTGCTTGTAACACAGGCTGTCAAATCCTGTGCCTGAGTAATGGATGGCTCTCATTTCTGTGGTAGACTGCACATCTTGCCCTCTGGTGTCTGTCAGGACAAGGGTGGTGTTCTGGGCATCCATGATGGTAACATTTGGGGAGGGGACCGCATGTGGATTATGCACTGGCTCCCAGGTAAATCTGGTTTTCTTAAAAAAAGCTTTATTGTATATATATGAGTACTTTGCCAGCATTGCTACCCCAACTCTGTCTTTCTAAAGTCCCTTCAGAAGGAGAGAAAGTGAAGAATGACCCTGAATCTTAAGCCACTAATGGTTCAGAGAAAGTGGAAGGTTTAAAGCATCTTGGTTGGTTGCTAAATCCCAAAATGTTATAAAGGTGAATGAGTGCTACACTGTTTCTCTCTAACAGAAGTAGGTTTGTGTGTGTGTGTGTGTGTGTGTGTGTGTGTTTGTGTGTGTGTGTATGTATGTGTGGTCTTTCTGTATGTGTGGTGTGTCTGCATGCATATGTATGTTTGTATGTATGTGTAGGTGGTGTGTGTGTCTATATGGGTGTGGTGAGCTTATGCATGGTAAATATGCAAGTTGTGTGTGCTTGTGAAGTGTCTCTTTGTGTGTGTGTATATGTGTGGTGTGTCTGTGCAAGCTTCTATACATCCTTATATGTGTGTGCTTGTTCTTGTGTTTTCAAGTGTGTAAGTAAGCTAGAGGTTGATTCTCCTGTTTCTGCCTCTCTAGTGCTGGCTTTACCATGATACACTGTCATACCATACTTCTATTACACGGCTTCTGGGAGTCTAAACTCAGGTTCTCATGTTTGCATAGCAAGCACCTTATCTACTTGCTTATCCTGCTTACCTACTTTGTCTATCTTGCTATCTCTTCAAATATTTATCCATTTATCCATCTGTCTATCCATCTATCCATCCATCCATCCAACCATCCTGTCCATCAGTCCATGTGTCTGTTCATCTATCCAACATCCATCCATCCATCCATCCATCCATCCATCCATCCATCTATCCACCTATCCATCCAATCATCCAACCATCCATCCATCTATCCATCTATCCATCCATCTGTCCATCTATCCATCCAACCATCTATCCATCATCCATCCATTCATCCATCCACCCACCCACCCATCCATCCATCTATCCATCC
Organism: Mastomys coucha; assembly: GCF_008632895.1. NCBI lineage: Eukaryota > Metazoa > Chordata > Mammalia > Rodentia > Muridae > Mastomys > Mastomys coucha. The sequence goes on along the minus strand of NW_022196905.1, from coordinate 121,375,059 downwards.
ATCCATTCATCCATCTGTCCATCTATCCATCCAATCATCCATCCATCCATCCATCCATCCATCCATCCATCCAATCATCCATCCAATCATCCATCCATCCACCCACCCACCCTTTTGTGGTAGTTTGAATGAGAAATGCCCCCTATAGGCTCATGTTCTTGAACATGTGATCCCCAGTAGGTGGTGCTGTTTAGAAAGGCTGTGGAACCACCAGGACAGTGGCTCTCAGTCTTCCTAAACTCTATAACCCTTTATAGTTCTTCACGTTGTGGTGACTCCCAGCCATAAAAGTATTTTTGTTGATACTTCATAATTTAAATTTTGGTATTGTTATGAATTGTAATGTAAATGTCTGTGTTTTCTGATGGTCTTAAACGACCCTTGTGCAAAGGTCGTTCAGCTTCAAAGGGGTCATGACCCACATGTTGAGAACCACTGCTCTAGGAGCTGGAGCCTTCCTGGAAAAGTATATAGCTGAGGGCAAGCTTTGAGTATTCACAGCCTCACCTATTTCCAGTATTTCCAGTTGTCTCTCTCTCTCTCCCCCTCCCTCCCCTTCCCCCTCCCTCACCCCCCTCTCAGCTGCACGTTTTGTAGTTGAGATGTGACCCCTCACCTGCCATCTCTAGACACCTGCTGCTCTGCCTCCTTTCCATTACGGACTCTCCCTCTGGAACCATAACCCTAATCAAACTCTTTTTCTCCACTTTTGGATATAATATTTTATCACAGCAACCAAATAGGAACTAATAAAAAATGATCCTCCCCCACCCTGCCACCCAACCATCCGACTTATCCAATAGCTTCTCACTGAGCACCCACTGTTTACCAAGTGTGGCTCGGGATGGTACGGAGCAATCCTTTCCTCTTTTGGGGAAATTCGAATAATGGATGCAGAAGTGCAGCTCGATTCTCTATCACTCTATGAAAGAAAAGGCAGGCTGGGTGGAGGGTGACTGGGATGTAAGGTGTTGAGGTAGACCCGAGACAACATAAGCAGAGACCTGACCAGTATGAAGAGAAGCATAGCCTGGACGGTGGGCACAGTGGGCTTTGGGCCCAGCAAACAGCGGTTGTAAAGGCTGGTGCCATCTTGGCGTTTGCGAGTACTCCAGTAAAGAGTACCAGCCACTGGCTTCCAGGATCGCCCTAATCCAGGATGGCCTCAGCTCAACATCATTACATTTTCAGAGCTACAATTTCCAAACAAGGTCAGACTGGCTTCTGTGTTGGGAATAAAGAGGGAGCTGGATTGCAATGGACTTTCTTGGCGGATGAACTATTCAAGTGGACTCCCTCTGAAGCCAGCGATCAGAATCCTGTGAGTGCAGTGCCCACATCATTGGGGGTGCAGTATATTTGCCAGACTACCAGCAGGTGGATAATGGTCAGTGAGGTAGGAGATGCTCTCAGCAGAAGGCTCAAGCTACTGGCTCCTTACTGCACACCACCCACACAAACAGGCTGTGGTTTCTCACATGCCCCATGAAGCCTTTGGTCCCCTAGAGCAGCAGTTCTCAACCTTCCCAATGCTGGGGCCCTTTAACACAGTTCCTCATGTTGTGGTGACACCCCCCCCACCATAAAATTATTTTCACTGCTACTTCATAACTGGAACTTTGCTACTGTTATAAGTCATGATGTTAAATATCTGACATGCAGGATATTTGATATGTGACCCCTGTGAAAGGGTTATTTGACCCCCAGAGGGGTTGGGACCCACAGGTTGAGAACCACCATCCTCGAAGCAACACCTCAATAGTCCACACCCTCAGATCCCTTTGAGCAGCTACTGAGTAACACTTTATTTTTAGTTTGACCTTAATCAGAGATTGTGATGTGTCACGGAAAGGCCAAGGACACAACACCAGGTTCCCGCCCTGTGCACCGGTCAAGGAGAATGACTTCATCTTGAGTCTACATTGACAAAAGGATGATGACTTGAGGACTCATCAAAACTACAAGAAAACCAGCCGGCACCAAGAAATCCAACTGAAATGCCTCTTTCCTGGGAAAGGCGACTTCTTGCTCCTGCCAAATGAGAGCTGTCTTTCTCTAGAGTATGCCTAAAAGTTAGGGCTTTTAATTTCTTTCTTTTTTTTTTTTTGGAGATAGGGTCCTACTATGTAGCTCTAAAAGGCCTGGTACCTACGTTTTAGACCAGGCTGGCCTTGAACTCTGCCTTCCGAATGCTGGGGTTAAGGGCATATGCCATCATGCCTGGCCCAAAGTTGGGATATTTCTCTCCCATTTAAAAAAAAAAAATGAAGGGCTGGAGAGATGGCTCAGTGGTTAAGAGCACTGACTCTTCTTTCAGAGGTCCTAAGTTCAATTCTCAGCAACCACATGATGGCTCACAATCACCCATAATGAGATCTGACGCCTTCTTCTAGTGCATCTGAAGACCGCTACAGTGTACTTACGTATAATAATAAATACATCTTTAAAAAAATTATAGGAAGACAATTTGGGACAACAGATCTATTTATATCCATCCAGATGCTGGTAAAGTTCCATTTCTCCTATGAAAGACTTCCCCATGTGGGTAGCATCATCAATACTCAAGGTTAATATAAAGCAAGGAACACTTCAGGATATTTGAGCTGGGCACTGTATGGGAGTTCCATTAGCCCCAGTGGATTCTACTGAAAGTCTGCAGCCCCATTTCCTCCTGTCACAAAGAAATTAGTCCACTGAGTCCATACCTGACCTCTGCTCCTGACCAACCTTAGCTGAATATTTGTTTTTACATAGAAGAGATGATCACCCCAAGATGTACTTGACAGCCCAAGGGCTTCTCCAATCCCATGCTACCCATACAGGGACCTGGAAGGATCTTGGTCCTTCCTAGATTCAGACCTCTGCCCCAAGCCTGATGTGGGTATGAGGTGGGTATCAGGTAGGAAGAGGATGCTGATGGGAAGGACAGTCTACAGCTGTCTGGAGATGGTGCTGTGCAGGCTGCATTGGGATCAGCTGCTGCATGGGATTAACGGGCTTCTGCTTGACTGGGCTCTTACAGACCTATGTGTGCAGCCTGCTCAGTGCCTGGCGGGAGGGTGGGGGGCTTTGGGGGATGTCAGATTCTTAGGCCTGATGGTACAGTCCGCTGGTGGCTCTTCCTGTCCACAGCTTTCTCTCTACACTGAATAAAGAGCTTGAGAAGACATGGTGCTGAGGCAAGAACTTCCCCAGAAAGAAATTCCTCTTTAATAATCGTCCCACCCACCCACTGGATGCTTCTAAAGGCTGTTTTCTTTAAGATAAACAGCATCCTGAAAAATTGCTTGCTTTCTTCTCTTTTTATGATTATATATATATATATATATATATATATATATATATATATATATGTATATATAACTCCCCTCTTGAGGTCAGAAGAGGATGTCAGAGCTGGAGTTATAAGCAGTTATGGGCCACACATTGTGAGTGTTGAACTGAACTGGGATTCTCTGCAAGAACTGCAAGTGCTCTGAGCCATTTCTCCATCCCTTATTCAATGTTTTCAAAGGCCTAACCAACTGTAAAACAGCAACAGGTGTCTTGCTTCATGGTGTTTTTTTTTTTTTTCCTCTCTTTAAACAAAACCCTTAGCTAGTCCTGTCATTTCCAGATACTTGGGATTCTGAGGCAGGAGAATGGCGAGTTGCGGGCTTGACTGGGCTATAGAATGGGAACAAGGATAGTCTGGACAACATAGTGAGGCTGTGTCTCAAAGTAACAAGATGAGTTGTAACATGTCAGGGGGTGTTGCAGAATGAGCATGAGGTCATAGGTTTAATCCCAGTAGAAAAAAAATGAAATAGAATTTCTCATCTTTGAGTGAGGCTCTACATCCTGTTCCTACTTACAATCAATAAAGGTTGCTTGGTTTGTGGGTTTTTTTTTTTTTTTTTTTTTTTTTTTTTTTTGCTTTTTTGGGCTAGTTAGAAATGTACTTAATCTCATTGTAGTTATAAGAAAAAGCTACTTTCGGGTATGGCTCTTTGTTTTCTTCATAAAGAACTGAATCTCCTAAACATTTTGTTACTTTCAAACACTCACACCAAAACCTAGTTTTTAAGTACCTCTGAGCCATTTCATCTAAAACCCTTTTGTTAGCACATATCAGGCAAGGTCTTCCTATGTAGCCCAGGCTGGTTTTGAACTCAGAATCCTCCTGCTCTCAATCTGAGAACTGGGATTATAGGTGTGCCCATTCATACTCCACTGATGACTGTTCCTGATTCTCTAGGCTGTGCTGCAAAACTGAAGTCAAGTTGTATGTTCCAGAGAAGCGCCACACAGGTGAACCCCTGAGCCTAGAGGTCACATGCAGGCTGCATGCCCGCTGGCCCTGTAGAGATGACATCATCATCAGTGACTATGGCATGAAGCCAATCTGAATTCACTTGAGGTAACTTGCAGACAAAAGGATGTGGGGTGTGACACTAGAAGTGATTCCAACTCATCTTAAAAGCACTGTAAAAACACAATAACCACAATAATGACATCTCATTTCAAAGAGGACTCACGTGTTGACAATGGGCCGTAATAATATCTTATGTCTTTATAATGGTTTTGCCTTTCAAAGCATTCGAATGTCTTATCTTTCTGAAATAGGCAGGATAGGAATTGGGTGCTTATGTCCTGTAATGGATGTTGGCACGAATTCTACGATGCAGATTTGGAAAAAAAAAAAAATGCCATGGGTCACACAGTAAATATTTTAGAGTTTTTGAGCACACAAGCAAAACTGCTTAAAATGTAGACTTGAAAGTGGACTTCCAGGTCAGGGATCGATGGGGAGGGGGCAGCTACCTGGGGTTACGGTACACATTCAAAGCCAAGAATGAACCAGGCAAAGTGGTGCACCCCTATAATCTCAGTACCATGGAGGCTGGGGCAGGAGGATTGAGCCTTTGAAGTGAGTCTGGATCATAGAGTGAGTTCAAAGCCAGCTGACTCTCCTCATGAGACCCTTGCGGCTCAGAGGCCGTGTGATTAGCAGCTGTGTGCAGTGCTCCGATCCAGTCGCAACCACTCTCTACCTTCTCCAAGCTAAGAATCCTGGAGCAGAAGACATGTAGGCTAATGTCTGTTGTGTCTGGCTAGTGTCTGTCTCCCACCTTACAGTGAGAGACAAGCTTTTCCATGATACATCATGTCTGCCGATTCTGAGGCCTACTGTGCTGGGTGACATGGCTCGAGGCCTGGTAAGTGGAGTGTAGCATTCTCTCTGACTTTGATGAATGGCTGAGGGGAGCACACACAAGCCGGGCCAATGCATCCAAAGATTTACCCATTATTACTTTTTCAAATTGTGTGTGTGTGTGTGTGTATGCACATGTATATGTGCAGTGCCTTCAGAGTCCAGAAGAAGGGGTCAGATCCCCTAAACTGAAGTTATAAGCAGCTGGAGTTAGAAACTGAACTTGGGTCCTTTGAAAGCACAGAATAAGCTTTCCTAACTAGAGAGCCATCTCTCTAGTCCAATACTACTAACTAAACCAGAGCTTCCCGGGGGTGGGGGGTGGGAAGGAATTTCTGAATGATTCACAGTGAGGGTCTTGTTCTTTCTGCTGTGACAACACAATTACGGCACCTACTATAGCCACCTGTCAGTCTAACAGAGGGTAAGATACCCAAGGCCCAGGGCGTCCGGGGTGTGATTTACAGATCAGCATCAATAATCTTTTCTAGAAGGTCTTAAAATGCTCCAGGTAGATTTTCTAAACGCAATGTGCACACACAGGAGTTTGAAAAACATTTTAAGTTCAGATTGGTTTTATCTCTTAGGTAAGCTGAAGAATCCTGATCAATCCATTTTCCATAATCTCTTACTAATCCAGTTAAATAGGATGCTTGCTGATTAAGAGTGCATCAGTGGGAGTGCAGGATGCTAAACACATAACTTGTAATCCAACCTCCCTGTAGGTAGGGTGGAGAACACGAGGTCCTGTAACTCCAGTGTGGCCTAACCACTGTATACGGTCGGCTGGCTTCTTGACTATTGAAAGAGCCTTGTCCATGGTCCAAGGGAAATGGGATGAAGAAGTTGCCTACAAAGAGCAGGGAGGGGCTAGGAGCACCACCCCCCTTGTGGTGGGAGCTGCATAGTACAGGGTCCCCTGCAGTCTTAGTTTCCTTTCTGTTGCTGTAAGAAAAAAAACCCATAACAAAAGCAATTTAGAGCATAAAGAATTTCTTTGGCTTACATTTCCAGGTTACAGCCCATCATTAAGGGGTAGTCAAGGCAGGGACTGAGGCAGCTTATCAGGCTGTATCCATGGTCAAGAGCAGAGAAAATAGCACTCACACATGCTGCCTGCCTGCCCATGGGATGGATGGCAGCCTGCTTTCGTCACTCTTACACAGTCCGGGAAATGGCACTGCCCACATTCAGGGTGGGTTCTTCCACCTCAACTGACCATTAAGATAATCCCCCACAGACACACCCACTGGCCAAGCTGATCCAGGCAATTCTTCACTCAGACTCCCTTCCCAGGTGATTCCAGGTTGTGTCGAGCTGAGAGTTAAAACCCACCAGCACATTTCCCCATTTACACCATCCCATATAATCTCGAATAAGTTGGGTTGACTCAGGTCTCTGAGATCTGTGGTCACTTGTGGCCACAGCCTATCCCAGCTCATCCTGACCAGGAGGACACATGGCAGCCTAAAGTTTCTAAAAAAATGGGAGCAGGAAAAGAAGAGCCAAAATGGTTTAAAATAAAAGCAAGCAACAAGGACTTTGGTATGGAGACTCGGCTAGTACCATGACACATCTTCTGGGAGGCTTAGCTGATGAGAGGTGATGTTGCTACTCCCAGGGTGGACGAAGATCAGTCACTTATGCGTAAGTAATTGTAGCAATGATCTGGGAAAGAGGAAGCACGCAGGAGTACTGTCGGTCAGTAGAACTCAAGGGCTATTGTGGCCCCAATGACTTACCATAGCGAGGGGGACAATGGCAACCAGGTCCTTCTGGCTGATGAAGATCTCAGACACAGCGATGTCCGTGGTCCCCTTCCTCGGGTACTCCACCTGCCATGTGATGGGCTGTGTCCCCGAGAGGCTGCTGAAGCTGGTGATTTCAAAATTCATCTGCATGACCTCGCTGAATAAATTGCTGCTCCTGGAAGGGAATGGTAGGAAACAGCTTCAGTGTGATGTTGTTTGAAAGTTCCTTCTCTCCCTTTACCCCAATCCCACAATGGTGCTCGAAACGAGGGGAGGAGAGAACCGACTCTTAGGAACGGACCCAGGCACTTGAAGCATGATGTCACTTTTAAGTTAGAGAGTGGGGAGCTGGGACAGACGGCACCCACGAGCTACAGATCTGGACACAAATTCTTAAATATTGAGCCATTGATCACTGTGTGGAGGGATGAGGTCTTTGGATTGTTTTTGAGACAAGGGCTCACTACGTATCTGTGGATTTCCTGGAGTTCACTCTGTAGACCAGGCTAGCCACGAACTTGTAGACATCGCCAATCCTGAGTGCTGGGATTAGTGTGCACCACCACATGTAGATAACGCTTGTTGTTTTGGCGCTCAAGTGGGGACCTGCCATACACATGTACTTTTAAGACCGATCCACGGAGCTGTGGTGTAGCTTAACTGGTAGAGTGGATATACATGCTTGCCTGGCATGTACAAAGCCACTGGTTCAATTCCCCAGCTCTCCGTCCACCAGGCATGATGGGGCACACCTGTGATCCCAGCATGTGGGAAGCTGAGGCAGGTGGATTGGAGTTCACAGCCATCCTGGTTACACTATGATTTCACGGCTAGCCTGGGATACACGAGACCTTGTCTTTTGGACTTTGCCATGCATATGAGCTAGAGTTATCCAGCTCTGTATATCATATCCTCACTCAGAATCTGTCCCTATTAGATGTTCCTTTATGTGCTTGGTGCTGGGAGACAGCAGCAAAGAAAAGAGGGCAGTCAATGCAGTGAGCATCTGCTTTGAGGAGATTAAGAGCATACACATATCAGGGGAGTGTGGTGATGCTGGAGTTAGAGGGGGGGAGAGAGGGAGAGAGGGAGAGAGAGAGAGAGAGAAATGAGCACTTAGGGAACCCCAGAGAGTGTCAGAAACCACAACTTGATAAATCAATGGTTACAGATGTAACCCTTGAAAGAAAATGTCAAAATTGTCTTTAAAAAAATGTAAATAAATACCCCCCCAATAGTCACAACAAATTCCAGACCATTGAAAACTCAATTTTCCAAACCTCTTAGACTCATCTGCAAGAAAACAGAGCCTAGGAATGACCTAAAAGCCAAAGAGAGTTTAACTTCCCAGCCTAGAAGGTCAGTGCTCGTGGAAGCAGAGAGACTCATGGAATGAAGAGATAAAATTCTGACTGGGGAAGCCTTTCTCAGGAGAATGGTACAGTCTGATCACGGGCTGTGTTTTACCTCTGCTTCAAGCATTGCCAGGAACCCAAACAAATCTTTCCTACGCTGCCCACCCAGGTACCTTTCCGATGAGCTCTCTCTCCGTGCTGCTGAGATTTATCGAGTAGCTTTGCAGGCTCCCCCTTAAGTTAATTGAGGAAGTAGGGACTGAAAAAGCGTCTCAGTGTGAGCAGGATAGGGGGAGAGAAAGAAATGGGGTGATGTGGGCAAAGAGGCGGTTGCAAAGCTAGAACCCTAAGAAAACAGCCTTAGAGAAGACTATGCCTCCCCCCGCCAAACACACAGGCTTCTAAGTCTTGCTCCTCTGTGCCAGTGGTTACCATTCAGAGCTCAGAGGGAGGATATCTGATCAGTTGAGATTTAACATGCGAGTGCAGAGAAAGGCCCTGGCCTCCCCTACTGTAGTTAGTATGCAAGACAGAACTCAGAACGCAGGACATTAGAGCAGCAGGGAGGAGATGCTTGTGAAGTCTGCCCTGTGGAAGAGGGCAGCACATTTGGACTTGACTCCAAGATTCAGCTTTAAAGATAAGCAAACAGGAGGGCTGGAGAGATGGGCCAGTGGTTAAGAGCATGTGTTGCTCTTGCAGGGACCTCGGATCAGTTCTTTGCGCCCACACGGCAGCTCTCAATCATCTGTTTCAGGGGATCTGACATCCTCTTTTGGCCACTGTGGGCACCAGATACTCATACACTTATGCAGGCAAAGTACTCATATACATAAAATAAAAATCAATCTTAAAAAGACATAAGAAAAGGCTAAAGGGATGACTTTGTAAGTAAAGGGCTAGCCATACAAGTATGGGGCTTTGATTCCTAGCACTGATGTAAAACAGCTGGGTATAGTAGCACACACCTGCTGTGGCATACACAGTGCTTGGGAGACAGAAAGACGAGAGAAGAGTCCCCGTGGGTAACTGGCTAGGGAGCCTAACTTAATTGATGTGCCTTAGGTTCCAGTGAGGGACTCTATTGTAGAAAACAAGGGAGATGGGAGGTTGAGAGAGGTTCAGACATTACGAGTACATAATATGCTCTCGCAGAAGATTCAAGCTTTGTTTCCAACATGCATGCTGCATGGCTTACAAACTGCCTATAGCTCCAGGTCCACAAACCCCATGTTCTGGTCTTCATGGGCATTTGCATACATGTGCACATCCTTATAAACACTCAAAAAATACATGTGTATAATTTAAATAAAGTAAATCAATTGGGACTAAAAAGATGACTCAGAGGCTTGAAATATGGAATATTTTTGCAGAGGACCTGAGTTCAATTCTTGAGACTCACATGAAGCCTCTGACCTCCTGGGGCACCCATACTAACAAATCCATGCCCTCCCCCAAGAGAATTACAAAATAATACATGTTTAAACAAAAGCAACAGTAAAGTGAAGGAGCATCCACAACATTCTGATGGCTAAGAGTGGAGGCTGTCCTCTGGCCTCCACAGGGACATACACATCTGTACACACCTATATTCCCACACGCAGATACAGACATAGAGACACATACAGAGAAACAGACACACAGACACACACACTGAAACAAGCAAACAAATGACCTCTTATTTCTATCTCCTACCCCAAAGACTAAATACCTAGGAGTTGGGGGTCAGGTAGACACACAGGGAGGCAAAGGAAAGAGATGCATTACATGCGCATCATGTAAACGACAATACCATTGTTTAAAGGATCCAAAATGTAGAAAGGAACCTGAGCTTTCCTGCCCTATGGTGCAGGCTGCAGCCCCCCTTCGCCCCGCTAATGGTTTAAGTACCCGGGAAGTTGGGAAGAAAGCAATGGATGCCTGGGTGTGCTCTCCACAAAGACAATGAAGAGAGTCAAGAGTGGACATTCAGAACTTAGAACCGAGACGGTGATGAAGAGTCAAGGTTCAACACTGCAGCTGTGCACAGGAAGCTTTCCGTGTGGGCACCATCTTCTCGCGGTCCTTTCCCTCCATCTCTCAGGGCTGGTGCAGAGACAGGATAGGGGGATGGTACAACCACACGTTCTGGAATTAGATGTGTGGGGGTCTGAACTATCGCTACTCTGTGGAGCTGAAGGGAGGTCTCAGATAAGGTGCTCGACCCATGAGCTCTCAACCTGGGAGGACCAGAGGGAGCAAGCTGAGAGGCTGTATACAATTCTGACATCTGCACTTGCCCGGCAGAGTTCTTGGCTTTAGCAGGGTGGGCTGGGGCTTGGACACAGATTCCTGAGGATCTCCGGTGACTAGACGGTTCCATGATATTTAAGAACATCTGAATCCGTCCGGGGCTCTGGTCCATGGGATGGTGCCACTCACATTCAGGGAGAGTCTTCCCTTCTCGGTGCATCATGTCTGGACATGGCCTCCTTTGAGGACAGGCATCCAGATGTGTCTCCCAGGTGATTGAGTTAACATTCAAGTCTGACCATCACAGGGGCTTCCGGGTGGCACCAAATGAATACAATGACAGCTAATGAGTAGAGTCATGCTCTGCTCCATACACTGGAGAGAGAGACTGAAAATGTGCCTTCTGCATTTGTTGCCTGAAGTTAAACTCAGCACTGGCATTTTATTGAGTCAACCTTCTGAGCCTTGGGTTGGGGCCCTGTGAGGGCTTGTATATGCTTAGCCCAGGGAGTGGCACTACTAGGAGGGGTGGCCTTGTTGGAGGAAGTGTGTCACTGTGAGCATGGACAATGAGACACTCTTAACCACATGGGAGCCTGTCTTCTACTAGCTGCCTTCAGATGAAGATGTAGAACTCTCAGCTCCTCCTGCACCATGCCTGCCTGGATGCTGCCATGTTCCCACCTTGATGCTAATGGACTGAACTTCTGAATCTGTAAGCCAGCTCCAATGAAATGTTGTCCTTATGAGAGTTGCCTTGGTCATGGTGTCTGCTCACAGCAGTAACACCCTAACCAAGATGGACCCACAATCCTTTCATCTCCCCAGTCCCGACAACAGAACTACCTTCCCTCTTCTGTCTTCTTACTCTCTTTCTCCATATGGCCACCTCTACCACTCAGACACCTCAGGTGTCCCTCCTCTCAGGCCTTCTGTAATTATTTCCAACCACATCACTTATCATCAACCTATCCTGCTGCCCGCAGCTCACCCACTCATGCTATTGAACCCCTGTGGCTTGGGACTCACCCTTCCTTTACACAGCCACACGACCCAGTGTGCATTTATCTGCACTTGGGGGTTCAGTATCCACATCCCCCTTCACCAATTCATGCTCCCTAGTAGCAGGGCTCCAGAATTCTTCCATTACCTTCAAATGACATATTACCGTGCTGACCCACCAGAGGGACGCAGTAAATGTTTGCTAAATGAATAATAGATGAGCGACTGCCTGGCTTCCTGATATTCACACTTTTCCTTCCAGTAGTCAGGTTAATATTAATTTCTACGCAGGAGGGGGAGAGTCTCCGTTTTGTTAGGAAGGACGGCGCAGAGGCATGCTTTGGAGCTATCAGTTTTTCCAGAAGGGTTGAACCCATTCCAAGAGGAAAAAAAAAATAGCAAGAAGCAGGGTCTGTTGGAGACCTTCCAGAGAAGACATGCTCGGAGGTCCACTCCTAAAACTTTGCCTTTCCCAAATATCACAGAGGACAGACGCTGGATCTGCTCCAAAGCTTGCTATTGAATTTTACGCCTGCTAAGCTCTGCTAAGTACATAATGAGGAGTCTGAATTAACTATGCAAAAGTGTAATTTACAGTTAATGTTTGTAATTGATGAGTTGTGGGTCTCTGTGGCGGCGCTAACTGCTGAGACGGACGGGCCCTGAGGGGGATGAAGGAAAGTTTCTTAGTTCTAGAACAGAAGGCTTCCTCTACTCGTGTCTCACCAGTCAGCCACCCGTCAAGCATTCAGAAGAGAAGATCCCTGCCAGGAACCCCTTGGAAACACCCAGAAGTGATCACTGTGGCTGATGGAGGGTGGGGAGTGCCACGGAGGAACCCCCAGACACCGGCTGCCCACTGGCCAGTTCCTTGGCTAAAGTCACAGGGAAGAGAGTGGCCCAACCAATGCATATTAACATGCCAGTGAGGTTCCTTTCTAGTCCCAGGGTTCTCTTCTTCGTCATCCATTGCAGTGACATCTTCTAAGCAGCTGGGATTCAGCTAGGGCTGTGACCTGTGGTGGTTTTAAACATGCTATGTCCTCACTCCTACCTCCTAGACGCACACATCTGAACACTTGGTTTTGAGCAGGGGAATGCTGTTTTGGGGAGCTTGTGGGATTTGGGGGAGTTTAGTCCTCATCAGAGGTAATGAATTTCTGGGGATGGCGAGCCTTGAGCTTGATAGCTTGACCCTGTTTCTTTGTCTGGTCACTGCGTGTTGACTGACAGCCACGATAGGATCGGTTCCCATTGTAAAATGACTCCTATTCTGCCTCGCCTGTATCCCCCTTCAGACCATGAGTCAGAATAAACTTGAGAGGAAACTGTCAGGAGAAGACTGTCTCACTGTTGCTGCAACTATGTGGTATGTGGTGTGCCTGGTGGCTTTTTGGGTGTACACCCTAGATCAAAAATCTCTGCCCTCCTATTAGAGGTACTTAACCAGAGCTGGATGATTGGATATCTAGCTTGACTTCCGTCTTCGGAGTCTCCTTTCTCCTGCTGTACAGAGCCTGGAGGGAGGGATGGGTGAGAGTTTTGACTCCTCCATGTTCTGCCTGGCTAGTGGGGCTAACCTGAAGCTCGGTGCCTCTCTGCTACTTGTCAAAAAAGTACACCGAGGAGAGAGATGAGAGGGTAGAGATGGCTCAGCTGGTGAGGTGTTTGCTTTGCAGACGGGGACCCGAGTTCAGTTCTCAGAACATACAGATACAAGCCATGTGGGATGAAATACGATCAGAAGTCCAGGGCTGGGGAGGCAGAAATAGGCTGATCTCTGTGGCTCACTGACCAGGCACCTTAGCTCATTCAGAGTGCTCTGGGGTTAGGGTTAGGGTTAGGGTTAGGGTTAGGGTTAGGGTTAGGGTTAGGGTTAGGACAGCACCTCAGGAGTGCCAACTAAGGTTGTCCTCTAATCTCCAGACATACAAATGACCAGAGAGAGAGAGAGAGAGAGAGAGAAAGAGAGAGAGAGAGAGAGAGAGAGAGAGAGAGAGAGAGAGAGAGAGAGAGAGAGAGAGAGAGAGAGAGAGAGAGAGAGAGAGAGAGAGAGAGAGAGAGAGGGAGGGAGGGAGGAGATAGGTGACAAGGATCCCTGCATTATGGGACACTGGCTAATCAGTCTGACTTGAGGGTCTTGGTTTTTGTTTTTGCCAGGATCTCATTGTGTAGCTCTGGCTCTCCTGGAATTCACTGTGTAGACCACGCTGGCCTTAAAAAATCACAGAGATCCACCTGCTTCTGCCTCCCAAATGCTGGGATTAAAGGGCCTGCTCCACCACACCTGGTGGCTTGTCCTTTCTTTACTTTGGAGCACCCCTTTGTAAGTTCCCCACTATGGAAAATAACCAGGTAGCCTCAAGGCTGTATGTTAACACTCTGCATAGCCGTTACATCTATCCCCATGTGTGGGGACACATGATGGCAACGTGCTGATTAGCTGGGAGTCTGGTGAAGTGACTTTGGGAAGAGAAGTCTCTACCTCTCAGGTCTCCAGAGAGCCACAGCACGCTCCCCGGACTGTGAACAGCTCTGAGCTCCGACACCGGAGTTCCCAGCTTCGAAGGGATCAGCTGCTTTAAACAGTTACCTCCCACCAGACCCTGTGTGAGAATCAGCTATCAAGAAAAAAAAGGAGCCGGGTGGTGGTGGTGCATGCCTTTAATCCCAGCACTTGGGAGGCAGAGGCAGGCGGATTTCTGAGTTCGAGGCCAGCCTGGTCTACAGAGTGAGTTCCAGGACAGCCAGGGCTATACAGAGAAACCCTGTCTCGAAAAACCAAAACAAACAAACAAAAAAAACAGGCAGCCAATGAAGAAATAAGATGCAACAGGATGCAATGGCCACCCCCACTCTGCTTCATGGACCACTGGGCTCACTCAAAAAGGAGTGCCCCTTGGCCAGAAGCCCCTCCAACCTCAGACGCCACACCCAGATTCTAGTGTCTCCAGAGCATCTGTGACAGAGAGAGATGTGGAACATGGAAGCTGTAGTTGCTTAGCTGGGGCTATCCAACGGGACTTCCAATTTAGAAAAAAGCCTTTCTTAGGTGTCTTGGAAGCAGCTGGAATGGAGAGAAAAGAGGCTGAAATGAACCACATCCTTTGAGAAATCAGTTTAAAGGCTGTAATTTTGGCTTAGAGTAAACTCCGTTTAGGGGACTCCTCGTCTGCAGGCTGTGGGGAATTGGATAATACTGTGTGTTCACACTGGAGATGGGAAACATCATCCTGCTGAAAAACCGTTTTGGGTCCCAGGGTCCTCCTCATGCTGAAGTGTTACAAAGCAGCCGTGACAGCTGGGCCTTTGTGCTCTCCCTGTCTGGGAGGAACAGCAGTGGTGGTTCCTCTAGGAGCCAGGCTGGGGGGTCTCTGGCTCCCTGCATCTGCAATAGGCAGTGTGTAATCTTTGGAAGAGATATTAAGTGTACATGTGCAATGTGTGAGGAGGCAGAAGAGCAGCAAATCCGGTGGCTGTTTCTCAGGCTCAAGGCAGAAGGGAAGACTCACTGTCAACAGTAATGGCTTCCTGAGCACGTGGTCCTGGGCACTGGCCCTTCTGCCTGGCCTTCCCAGCGGCAGAGGCTGCTGGGAGTGGGTAACATCATGCAGGAAGAGAGAACTCAGGCAGAGGAGGAGCCTCCAGAGGCCACCGAGGCAACTGAGGCAACTGAGCCTGTGACGGCAGGCTCTCACCTGGCCCCACTGCTTCTCCTGTCTTGTTTCCTTAACTGGTCTCAGAACAATATCTTAGGATTAGACAAAGGAACTGTATATCTTTAATGCTTCAGTATGAGCAAAGGGAGTCTGGGCTCCAAGTCCACCAGACAGACGGGTGGGGAAAACAGATGGGGAAAGACAGAGAGAAACAGAGACGGAGATGGAAAAGAGAGAGACAGAGATGGATACACACACACACACACACACACACACACACACACACACACACACAAAGTATGGGTGGGTAGGAGAAGTGAGAATCCAAATGTTCTGAGATAGCATAGCGGAGGTTAAAGGTTTTGTGTTAGCACGCATTCACATCCATGGATGGTTGTGTGCCATCCATTCATAACATTGCTCAGGGGACTGGAAACTGGATTAAGTAAGAGGGAGCTATGAACCAATATTGATGGTGTACGTGTGCTGGGCATTCAATTCCTATCAGTACTCACATCCCTCAGTCAAAATGAAGAATAAAACAGTCCTATGAAGAAGTACCAGCCCATGGAGGGGCAAATCCCTGTCTCTAGGACCAAGGCTCCTGAAGCATGTCTCATATCCAGATCTTCCTGACCACCTTCCAGACGATGTCAAGCGCAGCAAGGGTAAACACATGGATGCTGTTATTTCTTGTATTTTTGCTTTCGGTTTCTGAGATAGTTACTCATATAGCTCAGGCTGGCCTCAAATTTCATACACAGATGAGGCTGGCCTTGAACTCTTTTTTTTTTTTTTTTTTTTTTTTTTTTTTTTTTTTTTTTTTTTTTTTTTTTTTTTTTTTTTTTTTTTTTGGTTTTTCGAGACAGGGTTTCTCTCTGTAGCCCCGGCTGTCCTGGTACTCACTCTGTAGACCAGGCTGGCCTCGAACTCGGAAATCCGCCTGCCTCTGCCTCCCAAGTGCTAGGATTAAAGGCATGCGCCACCACCGCCCAGCGGCCTTGAACTCTTGATCCTCCTGCTTCCACCTCCCAAGTGCTGGAATTGCAGATGTGCTGGTGACTGAAATGCTGGGAAAGAGTCTTTATGCCAAGATCTATAGATGTAGGTGTAGGGGTATGTGTTTTGTGTGTGTGTGTGTGTGTGTGTGTGTGTGTGTGTGTCGGGGTTGGTTGGGAGCGCCAAGAGAGGAAGAAATGGGGAGGAGAGGAAGAGAAAGTAGTGAAAGAAAGACGAATGAAGAAAGGATCTAGAAGGCAGGGGTCTGTGAAAGACTTGGATTCTTAAGTCAAACCTCCCCATGCTTCATAGCTGACAGGAAATTCAACAGAATTAAAACAAGTAGAGGCTGTTAGGAATGAAAACTGGTACAGCTGTTTTCTAAAGAGGCCAGTTTGTTTTCAGCCAAGTGGATTGTGGGACTTCTTAACAGCCGCCTGCGGAGGGATGAGTAAAGGATTCACTCAGGGCCCTACCATTTACTGCTAATCTATTGGCGACTAACAGATTTTGAGAGTCGGGGAGACATAGTATTCAACTGTTTTGTTCTTTACTTTGGTTTTCCTTATCAATCAATCAATCAGTCTGTCTGTCTGTCTCTCTCTCTCTCTCTTACACACACA
>NW_022196905.1:121347711-121358234 GCF_008632895.1 Mastomys coucha | reverse complement strand
CACACACACACACACACACACACACACACACAGACACAGACACACACACACTTTAGCTTACAAGACTCAGAGCCTATATAGAATGGGCCAAGGAATGCACTCATGAAATCTTATCCAAGAACACCTGAGCCAAGCATGTTGCTTCTCACCAGGGCTCACCAGAAGTATCTTGGGGAAGACTGAGACAAAGTTCTTTCTCACTCTGGGAGATTGATGGAGTTAGCACTGGTATTTTTATTATTTACTTATTTATTTCATGTATGTGAGTACACTGTTGCTGTCCTCAGACACACCAGAAGGGGGAATCAGATACCAATTACAGGTTGTGAGCCACCATGTGGTGGCTGGGAGTTGAACTCGGAACCTCTGGAAGAGCAGTCAGTGCTCTTAACCTCTGACCCATCTCTCTAGCCCGTTAGTGTTGTATACATGACCCCAGTACAACCATCTCTTGAGGTCTTTACTCATATGCTGAAGTCTTGTCCCCTAAGGTGATGGAGAGGGGTGGGTACTGGGAAGGTGAGATCCTGAGGATGGGGCTCCTATGAGATAATTTAGGGACCCAGAAAGCTACATACTCTTCTTGCCCTGGGTGGTTAGAATGAAAGACTGGGTCCAGGAGGAAGAAACTGTTTCCAGACATCCCAAATCTACTGAGACCCTGATCTTGTCCTCCAAGCTGTTAACTGGGAACATCTCTCTCTTGTCACCTGGGAGCCACCCAGGCAATTCCGAGGAAGCCAGAGTGGGTTGGGGAGATATCTTCCAATGTATTTTTTGTGGTGATGTTCGTGTCTTATTTGGCCTCTGAAGACCCTTGTCACCAACACTCATGGCAGGTACAGTCGCCACAAGAGCAGAATCCGAACATAACCACAGATGACGTGTTCCCCCACCTTGAGAAATCCTCCTTCCTGCTACAGTCTTAGCATGAAGAATAACCACAAAGACGACTGTGCTGAAGGCTTGATTCTCACTGCAGTGGTGGTCAAGAGGTGGGCAGTGAACATGAGCTCTCTAACCAAATCACTGCGTGGAGCCAAGGATGATGCTAAGGAGTTTCCAGGTGGCAGTGGAAACTTGTGGAGACAGGACCAAGACGGGGGCGGGGGGAGGGGGAGTCTTCAACGGAGGTGTATCCTTGAAGGGTGAATCTTGTCTGCCGCTCATTCATCCTTGAAGGGTGAATTTCTGTGACCTGCTTCCTGGCAACCCAGAAAGCTAGCCCCTTTTCTATACAGCATGGCCCGCTGTCTCAAGCTCCTTCTTCATCTCAAACCCAGAGTAATGGAGTCAGCTGACCAAGGACGAAAACCTTTGAGCTGGTGAGCCAAAATTACCTTTCTCTTCCATAAGTCCCTATCTTAGGTATTTTAGCCCCGTGATGGAAAAACTGCACAGGATGACACTATTCCACATCCTCAGCGTGTATGCACAAAGTCCAGGGTGTGTGAGGAAGGGTTAGCCTCAACCTGTGGTCCCCGGGCCCTTAGGTTCACTTCCTCACTACTGACGAGGGCTTTGGCATCTCGGCTGAACAGCAGCTCCCTAGAAGAGGTACGGGGAGCAGTCACATCCAAGCTATTTCATGTAGCAAGCGTGAGCCCCAGGGATGCAGGAGGGCCCTAAGGACATGAACTAGGTTTAGCTCCAGATACTTTGAACCAAGAAGACTACAGACCGAACCAAAGCCAAAGACACAGAGCGTGGGCTGCAGGCTATCTCCTTTCCAGTTAGTGATGTGACTTCCTGTGGCTTTTAGGAGAGACATGACTCCATTGTCAGCTAGACTGCCGGGTCGATATCGGCCTCAGTTTCTTTTGACAAAAGGCATGATGGGTTTTCTTAAAAGAAAAAGAGACTGGGGGCGGGGAGGGAAACAGAGTAGACAGGGAGGACAAATCTTACGCATCACTCAGGAGTCTTTAGATACACACAGGGCAGTTTGGTGGCTTGATTTGCTTATGTAATGGTGGAAAAGTACAAGGCCAAACGCCATCTCTCCCTGTAGCTAATAGTCATTTTTAACCATAACAGAACAAAAAATTCTGGTCTCTGCAAAGTAGGTCACAGATTGCTAAATATATTCTGCTAAATATATCTTCCTAATATGTATTGTGTACTTATAAAAACTATATTTATATAAATATATACCATAAATCACATGTAAGCATATAGCATATATTTACTATGTGTGACTCTAGCAGATATATTTGGGTATGGTAATTATTTAGCATTTCCTTTGACATTTCAGACAGTTTTAAATGTAGCACACTCAAATGGTAACAAAGAAAAACCTGCAAACACTACACAAAACAAGAGGGTAAGAATTAAGCCTCCCTCCCGCTCCAGACATTTATTATTTTCTCCAATCTTCTTACGTAGCTTTCCAGAGGTCAGCTCTGTGTTTGCAAACGTATTCTTCTCATTTCCCTTGTGATTTTGTATATGGCGCGCGTACGTGTATGTGTTTATGTTTGTATGTGTACAGGTGCACGTGTGTGCGTGGAGGTTTCTCTCAATTGCTCCCTACTGTATTTACTGAGGTAGATCTCTCACTGAGGTAGGGCCTCAATTTAGCTAGTCTATTTAAGCGCATTACTGTCAGAGATTCCCTGACCCCATAGACATGCTTCTCATGTTTCCTCCACCGAGCCATCATCCTGGCTCAGAAAGACATTCTTTTATAACTTTATTTTAATATTTGCCATGTATTATTCTTGTGAGAATGTATGTGTGTGTGTGTGTGTGTGTGAGAGTGTGGGTGAATCCTACAGAACATGAAGATCAGAGAACAACTTCTAGGAGTCAGTTCTTTCTTTCCACCATGAGGGTCCCAAGGATGAGGTCACCAGGGTTGGAGGCAAGCCCCTTTGCATGCCTCACCAATCTTACCAGCCCCTCTTTTGTAACCTTTTCTTTTTAATTGTAAGGAAATAATATTCGTATAATTTTTTTCTGTGGGATTCATCTGTGAGTGTGCAGTGCACCCACTGTGCACACCCACAGTCCCACAGCACTATGAAGCCTTCACCATGTCCATCCCCACAGCTCCCGTCACCTTGAATAACTGCTGCCCCACCCCCTCAGTCTCTGGCACTCATTCTCTACTTTCTATCTCTGAGTCTAGTACCTTGGGGACCTATCGCAAGGAAAATCCTAGGCACTGGATCCTTGTGTGTGTGAGAAGGTCGCCAAGGTTCACCTGCACTGTAGCATCCCTTCACCCTTTAGAGGATTACAAGCCCCACACACCCCATAATGCTTTGTTCCTTTTCTTACTTCACAATGTTTCTTAGAGGAATTTCCAGACCAATGGATACAGGCAGCTCATTTCAAATGACTACATACTATTCCACTTAAGAGAAGTGTCAGAATGCATCATCCCACCTGCTTTGGGCGGTGCTTTGATAAGCTTGTCTGAACAGACGTGTGGAGACATTGGGGGCTGTGCTCCCACGGAGAGGCCCGCTGCTGTGTCCTAAGGTTTGGGCATTTAAATTTCCCTGTCCTGAAAATGACACCCACAGAGTGAGCATCAACTACAACACCAAGGGGCCACAATAAGCCACCTCTCCCATTTTTCTTCACATGACATGAAGAAGTTCAACGTTTTAACTGGTCTGTCTTGGTTTAACCATCTCTCTTTTTGGTAACCAGACCGTTCAAACAATGGACTTGCAGACATTGGAGCACACCCCCCGCCCCCGCCCCAGGAATCTCTTCCTGGGAGAAGAAAAGGCTGAGACCCCTGGGAAGAGGAACGTGTGTCCTGGAAAAAGAATGGTAACGTGACAGCTGTCCTTCTACAACACTTGGGGCTGGGACACTGATGGGCAGGTCCCACATCGTGAGGACTGCTTGCTTATGCATAGTTATGACATTTTATTTAAGCCTTAATTTCATGTCTGATGCTATGATGATGGTTTTGGTGTGGAGGGGTGGCTGGATTTCTCTCTCATTCTAGTGTGGCTACACTGAAGAATCTCCTGCTTGTGCTTTTCTCTCTCCCTCTTCTTTCTTTTCTTCTTTCTCTCTATCTCTCTCTTCCTTCCTTCCTTTCTTTCCTTCTTTCTGTCTTTTTGTTTGTTTGTTTGTTTTTTGTTTTTTCGAGACAGGGTTTCTCTGTATAGCCCTGGCTGTCCTGGATCTCACTCTGTAGACCAGGCTGGCCTTGAACTCAGAAATCCGCCTGCCTCTGCCTTCCAAGTGCTGGGATTAAAGGTGTGTGCCACCACCACCCAGCTCTTTCTGTCTTTTAATGAATGGTCTTTTCAATAATGGTGGATGAACTGGGCTTGTTGCAGGATAGGCTGTGAGCCTATGTCCCCTAACAAAGTGACCACAGTCAATGGGAATCTGGTCATCTCCTAGAAACAAGTGTAAAGACAGTGAGCTAGGTCTTGCCTTCGCTGTGACCCCCAGTGGACCATGTCTCCTAGGCTCAGGTCCTGCCTCCCTGCTTCCCTATGTGGAGGCTGGTGTAACAAATGCAGGAGGCAATTCTGTTGCATCTCAGAGGAGGTAGCCCCACACTACACGAGGCAGCTCATGGTGGGAAGAGACAGGGTGAGCATCAGCAAGGTCCCCCCTCAACCTGTCTGTCCTCCACCAGCTACAGCGAGCCTCAGTCTGCCAATCATACAAACAAGGCCACCTTGTACATGGCAGACCCAATGGGCTGCTTCTGCTACTGGTGCCACATAGAGTAACAGGCACAGTTCCAGATGCACCTGACCTTAAGGACAGACCTGTTATAAGCTACAGGGAAGTGGGGGGAAGCTCTGTATTAGGATTCTCTGGCACACAACAATTGTTATCATTATAAAAGATTCCCGAGTAGTAATGCTTACAAACAAGGAAAACTATCTCAGTCCCTAGTGTCAGGGTCAGATGGGGAAGGGAGACCCTGTGCTGTCTCATTTTATGTTAATTTGACACGAGCTAGAGCCATCTGAAAGGAGGGAACCTCAATTGAGAAAATGCCTCTATAGGATCTGGTTGGAGGGCCTTTTAAAAATGAGTGATTGATGGGAGAGGGCACAGCTCAGGGTGGTTGTTTCTGCCCCTGGGCTGGTGGTCCTGGGTTCTATAAGAAAGCAGTTAGAGCCGTGTGGTAGTGGCACACGCCTTTAATCCCAGCACTTGGGAGGCAGAGGCAAGAGGATTTCTGAGTTCGAGAGGCCAGCCTGGTCTACAGAGTGAGTTCCAGGACAGCCAGGGCTACACAGAGAAACCTTGTCTTGAAAAACCAAAAAAAAAAAAAAAAAAAAAAAAAAAAAAAAAAAAAAAAAAAAAAGAAAAAGAAAAAGAAAAAGAAAAAAGAAAAAAAGAAAGCAAGAAAGCAAGCAGCTCCTCTCCATGGCCTCTGCATCAGCTCCTGCCTCCAGGCTCCTGAGTTCTTGTCCTTCCTTTGTTCATTGTGGTGGATTACAATGTGAAAGTGTGAGCTAAATAAACTCCTCTCCAACGCACTTTTGGTCATCACAGCAATAGAAATCCTAACTACTAAGACATACTCCAAAGACAAGGTCATGGAAAAATATACAAAGGGCAAATGAGACACATATAGAAAGCGTATGAATCAAGGAGAGGGGGGTGAGGCACACTCTGCTAGATTGTACCCCGGTCTTCACATTCATTGGCACACATATGTGCAAATATCTGTGCACACACGCAAAAACATTTCCCAGATTCGAATACATGTTTGTCTCCCCAAGAGGTACTTACTGAGGCCTGAGAACACCCCTCCTCGCTCCTTGCTTGCTCTGGCTGGGTTATAGGGTTTGCTGGGGGATCTACATGTAAGGCTTGTCTTTTCATTCCTGAGTCTGTGCTTAAACCCCCTCACTCTCCCAGCCTTTGCTCAGTAGCATTAAACAGTCAGCTACACATCACAGCGGTTTCATCTCCCTGGGAGCATGAGTCAAACATTTGCTTTCTCTGTTCGTTCCTTTATAGTCTGGCACCATGCAGACACCCTGAACCATCACCCTCGTGCCAACACAGCAAAGAGCGGATGAGAAGTCGGCAAATTCGACATCAAGCTGCCTGGCTCTGAAATACGCTCCAGCTGGGTCTCAAATGCGTTTAATATCTCGGCCTGTCGTTATAATGGCCAGCTCTGCATTTTAAAGACTAGGAAACAGGTTCTGATTCACGGAGCCCTGGGGCTTCGTAACCACTGGGATGAGAATCGAGAATCGATCGGCTTCAAAGGAACGAGAAAGTGAGCTGTGAAGGATTGTGGAGTGCACTGATGCCAGGTGGCGGCCGCAAGTTGAGGTGAGATCGCTTCTCGGTGATGGAGGCAGAGGCCTCTTGGGGACTTGCTGCTGATCTATGCCGTGTGCTTAAGGGTTCACTGCATTTCGAAACAC
The DNA here is from genome assembly GCF_008632895.1 of Mastomys coucha. Taxonomy (NCBI): domain Eukaryota; kingdom Metazoa; phylum Chordata; class Mammalia; order Rodentia; family Muridae; genus Mastomys; species Mastomys coucha. Next base: position 121,351,854 of record NW_022196905.1, on the reverse strand, counting down.
ACTGAGATTTGGAAATTAAACATTCCTTGGTCAGTGTATACTTTAGGAAGAGAAAGTTAAAGAGGAGGAGGAGGAAGAGGGAGAGAAGGAGGAAGAGGAGGGAGAAAAGGAGGAAGAGGAGGAGGGAAAGGAGGAAGAGGAGGGAGAAAAGGAGGAAGAGGAGGAGGGAAAGGAGGAAGAGGAGGAGGGAAAGGAGGAAGAGGAGAAGGGTGAGGAGGAAGAGACAGAAGAGAAAGAGGAGGATGGTGAGGAAGAGGAGGAAGAGAAGGAGAAGGGTGAGAGGAAGAGGAGGGAAAGGAGGAAGAGGGTGAGAAGGGCAATGAGAAGGATTCCCAGAATGAGAGTCCAACTAAGTCCTGACAGAAGCTGGAACTGCATGTGCAGCATCATGCAGCCTTGAAGATCACACGTAGTTATTCTGCACGTGCCCAGATCCAAGCCTAGACTTCAACCCAAGGTCTCCCACTGGCCTGGAATTCACCAAGTGGACTAGACAAGTTGGCTAGCAAGCCCCAGGAATCTTCACACCTCTGCCCCCTCAGTGCTGGGTTCACAATCATGCGCCATCATACTGGATTTACAAGGTTCTGGGGATCGAACTCGGCTCTCACGCTTGCAGAGCAAGTACCTTACGGAATGACCTATCTACCTGGCAGCTGATGAGTGTCAAATTTTGAAGCAACCTGTCAGCATGCCCATGGACGTGCCATTAATGACAGGCCTTTGATGGAGGTAGAGTTGACTCACCCTTAAGGACCAGTCTGCTACATGAATCATCTCCATGCTAGGCTCCAGGCACTAAGGTTGGAGAACAGTGCCAGCTGAAGCCCCCTGGGGTGCATCTACACAGGCAGTGATGCCCTCAGGGCTTGAGGTCCTCAGGGCATCCCCTGCTTGTGGGACTACATAGCACCTCTTGCCAGAACATACCGCAGGAGTATCCTTGTCTCCGGTGGTATTTGTGTGCTTGGCATGTTGCACCTTCAGGACATTGGTTTGATGGTTGTTAGGCAAGCATTTTCAATAGCTATCTACTAAGACCCCTAATATATAAAAGTCCCCTGGCCACTTCGAATCACACACACACCTTCATGCTTTCTTCTTACAATTGTAACTCTTTATTTCTTTAAAGACAAAACTCTAATTTCCCATACCCAAGTAAGCTGTTTCAGACGTTTTTTCAAGAGAGTTATTTATTTATTTTGGTTTCTTTGAGACAGGGTTCCTCTGTGAAGCCCTGGCTGTCCTAGAACTGGCTCCATAGACCAGGCTAGCCTCAAACTCACAGAGATCCCCCTGTCTCTGCCTCCTGAGTGCTAGGATTCAGTGCATGCACCACCATCACCTGGCCCTCAATGATTTATTTTTAAGTGTCTGCATGTGTGTCTGTGTGGGGTATGTGAACCTGGGGTTCAATTGCTTTTAGAGGCCAGAGGAGGGCATCAGATCCCCCACTGGAGCTGGAATCACAGGTAGTTGTAAGCTACCTGATATGAGTATTGAGAACCAAGTATAGTCCTCTGCAAGAACAGCAAGCACTCTTAACCACTGAATTCTCTCTCAAGCCCTGTAGGTAAAACTTAACAGGGGGAAAACATCTATTTAACCAATGGTTTGCATCTGATACATAAGGAAAGAAGTTGCCCCTAAATGTGTGGGTGAGTTTGAGTGTGTAAGAAACAGGTGAAATGGCAGAAAGAGTAAAGATAGGTGTGTGTGTGTGTGTGTGTGTGTGTGGTCCAGAGAACTCAGACCTGGGAAGAGGTAGTCTGGCCAGAGAAGTACACAGAAAAACATGTTGATGTGTCCTCTGGAGTACAGATTGCAGGACAATCAGCTACTGTCAGATGGACATATTCTGCAGCAGGGGGTATTCTGCAGCGGGTGGCTCTTGGGGTGACTTTAAGTGGATCAGCCTAGGGTCGGGGGGTGAGCACTTGGCCTACATCCAAAGCATGAGTGATATTGTGATTTCCAATGCGTCCTTCTGTTTACACAAAAGAGGATGGAGATGAGGGGTCTCTCGGGGGCACTTGGAGGCAAGGAGAAAGCCATTTAGGGCGACTCATCTCCATTGGCAGAGAGAGGTGGGCCCCAGGCCAAGAGTTTAATTGCACTTATTTATATGGTTGCTTTCTATTTGTGGCAGCTGATGCCGGGCTTTTTGTTCGCCTATGACATCAAGTTTCCTCTTGAAATATATTTATTTAAGGAGGAAAAAAAAAGTGGGTTGGCTTCAATGTAGGATACTAACTCAGGGAGACCGGGACTGGAGACTGTAGCAGACGTCATGAGGGATGGTTTCCTGTGGGGCCTCTGTTATGGGAACGGCACAGTAATAAGATGGTGTATCCAACTTTCTCTGGGGTGGTCAGAGTGGTGGGAAGAGAAGGCAAGTGACTGACTACTTAGAGTCAGGGGACTCATTCCATGTCCTTGAGGGGAAAGCAGGAAGCCATGCTGTTCTCTGTGACCTCGTGATGGATCATCAACTTTTTAAAAGGTCAGTGGCCACATTAGGAGTGCCAGGCTCGAAGAGGATGGTGGTTAATAAGGGCAAGAGGTGCCAGGGGCAGACGCAGCACTCTCAGGATCAGTTTCTGAGAGGGCCAGTCTCACCTCAGTTGGAGAGAGCTCCTGGGAGCCAGGATGGATGTGATGTCTCCACAACTTCAGATCAGGTGGACTCTGAGCCAGCCCTGGTCACAGGAGTCTGAGTGTAAATAATAATGAGCCCCTACTCTTACTCGGTCAGACTTTCTCCCACTGGTAGGGGATAGCTTTGGCTCTGTCTTCCCAGACACGGGACTATCGCTGACTCTATGGAGTAAATCCTGACCGTAAATTATCCCAAAGGGACCTAAGAAGAGAACTGGGAAGCCTGCACAGTCATGAGCTCACATGATCTGGCAGCCACAGAGCCTATGAAAGTAACATCATAGACTTTGAGTTGGACCAGGACACAACTGCGAATCTTCAGTGTTATCCCTTGGGAGATAGACCTCCAGGCTTGTCTTTGAGGGTGCTTCCAAAGAGGATTGACCGAAGAGAGAAGACCTACCTTAAAGGTGGATAGTGCCATCCCACGGGTGGTGGTGGGGGGTCCCAACTGAAACAACAAAGGCTGAGCCCCAGCACTCATTTCTCTCTGCTTCCTGTCAAAGGAATGTGACGGATGGAGTGTGTTCCCCAAAGAAACCTTTCTCTTAAGTTGCTTTTGCCAGGTATTTTGTTACAGCGATGAGGAATCACTGTTACTCCCATGGTTGGACTCTCAGGAGGACTTTGCTCACAGCGCTGCCTCCTACAGATCACTGACAGCCAGCTCAGCCATCCTCATCACAGATCTGCTCCTGTACACATCACATGCAAGGGGGGGAACATAACTGATTTCTTTCCCCATCTGGGTTGAAAAGTCAGTTGCTACCTCTTTATGAATTCATTTCTAGACCTGAGATGTGGGTGCTGGGGACCAAACTCAGGTTGTCTAGAGAAGCAAATGACTGAGCTAGCTCTCCAGCCACAGAGCAATGGCTTTCATACAGCTTCATTTTTGTTAATTTGCCTGCACAGATCCCTCCTTCCCTCCCTCCTCACTTACCCTCCTTCCACTGTTCCATTTCTCTCCTCTGGAGGCACCACTCAGCTTTCGTACCACATATGTCTTCTCCTGCCCCTCCCCCCGGCTGCTGTATAGTCCAATCGAGCCACACTTTGGCTGTGGCTGTATTTTTAGAATTGCTTCCCAAGGTAAATATGTGCTGGGGAAGTGCCAGACTGTCATCCGTGTTCAAGAAAGATTAGAAAGGACTTGTGCGTGGAGATGTATGTGGGAGAGAATCTTCCCAGGACATGTGCTCCTTGTTTTAACACTGGCTCCACCTGAGGCCCTCTCTTCTCCACTCTCTCACTCTTTTTAAAAGATGAGAAAGATTTTCTTTCTTTTTTTTTTAATTAGATATTTTCTTTATTTACATGTCATATGATTTCTCCTTTCCCAGTTTCCCCTCCAAAAAACAAACAAACAAACAAAAACAAGAACAAACCCCTGTTGCCTTCCCCCCCTCCCCATACTTGCCACCCTACCCTCTCCCACTTATTGGCCCTGGCATTCTCCTACATTGGGACACAGAACCTTCACAG
>NW_022196905.1:121336424-121347062 GCF_008632895.1 Mastomys coucha | reverse complement strand
CTATATTAGGCTGGCTTGTCCTTCCTTCAGTCTCTGCTCCATAGTTAGTCTCTGCAACTCCTTCTGTGTGTATGTTGTTCCCCCTTTTAAGAAGGAATGAAATGTCCAATTTTCAATGAACTGAGCCAAGCGGGTGGGACTGACTCCCTGCTCCCTGATTCTACCTCTCAAGATGGAGAACTGGTACCCAGGATAGGAAAATCTGCCTCCTACCAGACCTGGGCTAGGAGAAGCCACACCGCTCTTGGCAGAAGAAATGACACCTCCCAGCAAAAGGCTCCCCTCCAGCCAACCTCAACACAGATCTTTAAAATGTCAGTGTTAGTCCATTCCTGTCTCCTCTAGCCACAGACATGGTCATGGAGTCATCATTCTTTGAAAGACAAATCTTGCATACATCCTCCCAATGGGTACCTGAGGCAGGCAGATCCACAGAGACAGAAAAGAACAGCATGTGTGTCCGCATGTGCATGTGCGTGTATGTGTGTGTGAGGTTGTGAGGGTGTGCAGTGTTTAATGAGAGCTGAGTGTCACTTTGGGAAGGGAGAAGGCTAGAGATGGATGCTTCTGCAGTGATATGATTTTCCTCCATGCACTCTTAAGTGGGGTTAAAAATGTTAAGTTTTATATTACATATATTTTACCATAATAAAAAATTCCATTAACAAGGCACTCTCATTTATACAGGCCTGACAGAGGGCAAGGGGAGATTGTGTCCATTACAGCACTTTTTTGCTGAACAGTACAGAAAAAGTAGCCTCAGACTGGATTAACTGAGCATGAGCTGTGGCCTCTGACCAAATCGGTAGGCTGAAAGGCAGGCGAACGCAGAGACGGAGAGTTGGAGGCCCCGACAAAGCCAATCGGATTCTTCAATTTCCCATTCCACCCTGCCGAGAACAGACCTCTCTCCCCAGGACTGTCTGGTTTAGGCTAAAAGTTGCCCCCAACCGCTCTAACCATCACGCATGCTTGTGAACATGTATGGCTGTTAAGGCCGAAGGGCAGCCTTGGGTACCATAGGCCAGACGAACTGGCCAGTAAGCTCCAGGGAGCCTGGCTACAGGTCTAAGAAAAGTTTTGCTTTTCTGATTAGAAGAAACAGCTATATAACAGGCCATTTACCTGGCGTCTTAAGCCACGCCCCTTCTCCCTTGGAACTCAGGTATAGTCACTGCCTTCTGTAGAAGAGAGGTCACATACTAAAGAGGGCTGAGCAGAAAGAAGACAGGAGCCTGGGTCCTCGATGGCTTTTCAGGGCCACCAAGTCAACCTCAGCCCAGCTCTGCCTTCTGTGTGTTCTAGATCAGATTAGGGAAGCCTGTCCTCTTAAGGCACTGGAATCGGGTTTCTGTGAAATGAGCCAGGACTTCAATTAGGGCAGCAAACACAGATATAAAACAGAAAGATGAGAAAAATCAACCTAATCCTGGCACAGGGTCTAGCTCCAGCCTGTCACAACAAGATTTGTGAAGGTCCTCACACGTGCCCCGGTGTTGTTAGCTATTTGGAAAGGAAACTGACATCAGAACTCACATCCTGCATGACCGTGAACCAGGGCAATGTCAGAAAGTGGCCGGCTCTTTGTTTGACATGACTGTGAGTCTGTGGTGTGTGTGCCTGGGTTTAGGGTATCATCATTCTTCACTTCTTTCCTTCTCTATCTCCCCCTACTTTGCCGGGGGTGGGGGGTTGGTGGTTGGTGGTTGGGAGCTTTACAAGAAACTAACTAACCCCAGTAGCAGATGCTGGGTAATTCATACTCTTTTGTATTTCCCCCTTTAAATACAGTCACAGTAGAACCTCCATCTCGCTTCCCACTTCTCATGTGGACAAGATGATCAGAAAAGGACATCAAAGCTGATCAAAGAGACAGCGGAGCAGAAAAAACGCTCACCCCAGGACTCCTCGGGCCGGCAACTCCATCACATCTGAAGTTGGTTTTTGATTTTATTGAATGTCTCTCTCCGCTCCTCCCCCTTCTTTTATGATTTTGGCAACAGCGGTAATACAATCAAGGCTCAGTCAAGGCAGCTGTGTAAGCAACCCCCCATTTAACTGGAGACAATGAAAAATTAATCTGAGCCCAGCGCAAATAAGTTTCTACGGAGACAATGAAACCCTCGGACTTTATCCTTCCTCCTCTGCAGATGTTTGCCAAACCTCTTTATTTACCAGACTGTCAGCTGGGTTTTACAGCCCCCCTCCATGCACAGCACCTAGGGGGAGCTGCCTTCCTGCCGTCTGGCTAACAAACGGTCTCTGGTATAAATGAAGATAGATCACTCGTTCTTCCTTCCTCTAACTCGCTCCCTCTCCACTCCCAGCACAGCGAATCTCTGCCTGATGCTTTCAAAGTGTGGTCTACAGAGCACTTCACTGCGGTCAGTAGGGGAGGGCCCTCTCTGCTGGGCTGCGGACTAGCTGCTCAGTGTTTTTAACATGTGGCTTTATAAGGGACAGTATAAAGAACGCACTTGTAGTAGATGAACAATGAAGAATTGAGTCCGAGTCTCCACGAGAAACTCGCCCTGTCAATCAAGTCCCACCTGGCCCCCTCTTTCCTCTCTGAGGAGATTCATCATTGCCCCTTTCTTTCCACACCACACTCAGCATCTCAGGGCCACTCACGGTGATAACTTCAGACTGTGTCCAAAACCAGCTCCTCTGTCTGGAATGTTCTACCCACAAAGCCTAGCGCACATCACTGATTCCAAAAGAACTTGACCAACTGCCAGAATGGAAGCCAGATGCTTCTCCCATCCCTGCTTCCATGTCTCTCGTTACCATCACGGAGGGCATATGTGCGTCTGCTCCTTCTCATCTCTAGACCCTGAGATGTGTTACAGAAGGCTTGGTGCACACAGCCACACACCACTCAGAAGGGACTGCAAGGCACAAGGAAGTGTCTCAATACACATTCACCTGGTAAATGAGGAAGATACAAGACTTGCACAAATGCACCCCTGGATGCGGTTCCCTCTGCTCCCAGCTCAACCGCGTGTTTTCAGGGCGGACTGCCTCAGGTTCCCAAAGATATGGGTGCTCTGAGCTTGCAGCCTAGATTCCCCACCCCACCCCCAGTTTCTAAGAGGGTGGTCCTAGAAGCAACACTAACAGCTCCAGGTTGGAGAGACAGCTCAGCAGCACCTCCTTTTCTAGTGCACTTCCTGGGTTCGATTGCCAGCACCCACATGGCAGCTCTCAACTACCCATGTATCTGGTTCTGACATAATTATCCAGCCTGCAAAGGCATGATGCACATGTGTGGTTTGCACAACATGCAAGCAAAACACTCATAAATCTGAAATAAATAGAAGTAAGTTAAATACAAACAAGCAAACACTGCCAATCCTAACATTAAATTCTTATATATACACTCTCCCCAGGCTACCTAAAGAACCATACTCATTTAAGCCCTCAGCCTGGATGCAAAACCTGGCCACTAACCCATAACCTTAACATGGAACTCTGAGCCCTAACCCTGATCCTTAACTATAATCTAAACCCTAATCTCTAACAATAAGCCTAAAATTAATACCTAATCTTATTCCAGCCTCTAACCCTACCCCAATTTCACCCCAACCTTAACCCTAATCCCTAACTGTAATCTAAATCCAAATCCCTAATCATAATTTGAACTCTAATCCTTTACAATAATCCTAAAATTAATACTTAACACTACTCCAGCCTCTAACCCTATCCCAACTTTACCTCAACTTTAACCCTAATCCTAATCCCAACTATAACCCCAGGCCCTAAGCTTAGCCTTAACTCTAACACTAATCCTTAAACCTTAACCCAAATCCTAACCCTAACCAAAACTCAACCCCAATTCCAACTTCCACCTCCAACCCCAACTCCACCTCCAACTCCAGCCCAGTCTCTAACCATAACCCTAACGGTAACCCCTCAGCGACATAAAGACTTCGATGTTTCTGGTGCTCTTCAAAGCACTACGCATCTTTTGCAGCATTTTTTGTATAGCCAGGACTCCTATTTGCCATCCATAGATAAGAGAAGCTAGACAAGAGAAGCCAGCAAGTCACCAGAGTTCTTCAGGAGGCAGGGATGCTGGGGTCTGCACATTGGCAGGCTGGCTTCTGAGCACAAGGGGCAAGGACCTGGACGCATGGTTGTTCCCCTCCTATTCCTGGCTAGGAGAGTCCACCACAGAAAACGACCTTAAGTGAAATCAATTGCATCTTGCAACTCACCCCAGGGTATCTGGGGAACTTCATCTTAGGGACCTGCCAGGCTGAGAAGAACACACACAGCGCTGAAGCTGGGGTCACCTCCAATGGCGCAGCTGGCAGTCACGCAGGGCTAAAAATATCACATATTTCAGGGACTAAAAGAAACAATTGGTATATTTAAACAAAACAGACCACGAAAGATGCTTGATGGGTCACAAAGTTCCTTAGGGGAAGCACACACAAAGCCAAATAAGTTGCCAGACATATATGCATAAAACATCAATTATCGCCAGGTGGTGGTGGTGCACGTCTTTAATCCCAGCACTTGGGAGGCAGAGGCAGGAGGATTTCTGAGTTCCAGGCCAACCTCGTCTACAGAGTGAGTTCCAGGACAGCCAGGGCTATACAGAGAAACCCTGTCTCGAAAAACCAAAAAACCCAAAACCAAACAAAAAAACCCCATCAATTATCTTTCTCTGTAGTTGACTCTCAGTTTCAGTTGATGGAATCTTCCACAGGATCCTTCTTTAAGCTAAAAATTCCAAGAAGCCAGAAATTCAGAGAAGCTTTGAAAATTTTGAATCATTCTCAGCTTGAATGCTTGTGTTGTGTTTGTAGGATTCAATTGTGGCAGAAAATGCATCTTTTGGGGTTTTACCAAGAGGAATCTCCCAAACAGACTACAGTGTCTTGGGTCTTGGGAGTGTGGAGGACAACACCAGCGGCCTGTAACCGGCTGGTTGGTTGTGGGTAAGCCCTCTTCAGGGTCCTTGCTTCCTACTTTCTCCACCACTCCGCTCCTGTCTCAGGGGTTTACTGAGATGACTCAGCAAGGAGACACCTATAGGAAACGCTTTACAAGTTGTAACATTCCATAAAGATACGAGGGCTTTTTTTCTTTTTTTTCCTTTTTCTCTTTCCCCTTTTTGGCCTGCACATGTATATGTATGTTTGCCATGTGCATGCAATGCCTGTATGGGCCAGAAGAGGGCGACAAATCCCCTAGAACTGGAGTTCAGGGATGGTTATGAGCTACCATGAGAAATCTGGGAATAGAACCCAAATCCTCTGGAAGAACAGCAAGTGCTCTTCATTGCTGAGCCATCACTCCAGCCCCTAAGACACGAGGGATTTTATGCCTCTCACCTGCCTGCTTTTATTTGGAGTCTTCCACAACAAAGAGTTTGTGCCAGCAATCCCTGTGTGCCTAAGCATACCTGGGGAGTTTGCATTGCTGTATACCTAGCACTTGTCTCCTTTCTCCAGGTCTCTCCAAGGCTGAGAGCATGGTGCCCGGAAGGGGCTGAGGCCTTCTAGGAAGGTCAAGTGGGAAGGAATCTGTCTCCAGGATGTCACTGTTGTTGAAGGGAATCCACCGCTCATGGCTGTTGGACTGGTTCTTTCAGCTCTTCCTGTGCTGTTGGCTACAGACCCTCTACTTTTTGCCAGGCTGGCTGTGCCAACGTGCGCGCCAGGAAGACAATGGGTTTCGAGCAACACACAAGCACAGTCTTTGTTTGCCTAATCACAGAGACGATGCATGCAGAAACACTGATTAAAAGCAAGCGGCCGGCTCAGCTCGTAAGGACGAGGGTAGATTACATAAGGCCAGGGACCCAGGTGGGAGGATGGGGGGACAAACCTTGGCTTCCCTAATTGCACTTTGACTACTGGCCAAGCATTTGAACATGCCAATCATTTGTTCCTGACAGCAGCCTCAGGGAGAGGGAAAACAATACCTCTCTCTTAAGAGGCAAAGAAACTGAAGCTACGAGAAATGCATATGGCAAACTTAACATTGTGGGTTCTATCTCAACCACCCAACTTTGCTTAAACTTTTGATTTTTTTTTTTAAAAAAATGTATTTATTTTATGTGTATGAGTGTTTTCCCTGCACGTATGTATGTATCTTTGTATGTATGTATGTGAGCCACATGCATGCAGTATCCATAGAAGATGGCGTCAGATCTCCTAGAGCTGCAGCTGTAGATAGCGTTAGTCTCCATGTGGATGGTGGGAATCGAACCTGAGTCCTCTGCAAGAAGGTGTTCTTAATCACCGAGCCACTTCTCTAGCCCTACACTGTTTTCTTATGAGACTTAGGGCCCCGCGGCTCAGGAATGATGAGAACTGGGCCTTTGATGACGAGACTGGAGTCCCTATGGAGAAGAAGCCCTTCACGGCTGTCAGTCCGGGTGGATGCTGCCGGACAGGCGGCCAAACAACTCTAAGAGAACTGCTTGCTTTCAGATACTGGTGTGTGTGTGTGGGGGGCAGGGTCTCCCTATGTAGCCCAGGCTGGTGCAGACCTCAAGATCCTCTTCCCTCGGCCTCCTCATAGTTGGGATTATGGGTATATGATACAAATTGCTTTGTTTAGTCAGACAGGTGCGATGCCTGGCCTTTTGATCTTCCAGCCTCCAGCAATGAGAAATGAAAGTTTGTTTAGCCAGCAGCTCAGTGGAAGGTATCAGGAAATGTAACAGCCACTGAGCCTCTTCGACTAATATCCTGGACTCAGTGTTCCACTTTTTTTTTTTTTTTTGGTCTATAAATATTTTATCTTATTTCTCTCATTTTATTAGCTCTTGGAGAAATTTTATACAATGTATTTTGATCACATTCATGCCTCTTCTTAATTCCTTCCATCGCCACTCCCTGCTTTCCTACCCACCTAACTTCGTGTCATTAAAAAAAAAATCACTGAATATGATACATGCTCCCCACGTACTCTTGCCTATGTGGTCTTCACTGGAGTATGGTCAACCTACCAGGGACCTGTATCCTTAAAGAAAAACAACCCGCATTTTCCTAGTAACTGTCAGTTGCCAACAGCTCCTTAGCCAGCAGTGGGACTTTGTGCCCCCCCCCTCTGTTCCATGCTGGGATTTTTAAGGAGTCTCCCACCATAGTAATAACACGCCCATCTGATAGCATGTGCGATGGTTAATATCAACTGTCAATTTGACAGAATCTACGTGCACCCAGAGGTCAATCCTTGGTCTATGGTCTGTGGATTTACCGTGCCTTGCCTCTAGATGGCAGCATCCCCAGGAATGAACAAAAAAGGAGGCAGTGAGCTGAGCACCAGCATCATACCATCTCTGTCTGCTTCCTGACTGTGGATGCCATGTGACCACCTTAGCCCTGCCCCTGCCACCACAGTGAGAGCTTCCCTCACCATCATGACACCATGGCTTCCCTACCGTGATGGACTGTTGCCCACTGGGAGCCAGAATCAATCTTCACTGCAGCTGCTTCTGCTGGGTGTTTTGTCATAGCAATGAGTGAAGTAACCAATACGAACAGGGACCATGGGGGAGTTAATAGTGACCATTCTTAAGATCACGGAGAGACAGGATCTTGTTCTATTGCCTCCTACTTGGCCCAGAAAGGACATGCCAGGAGAGCAGGAAAGAGAGGAGGTCTGGGGATTATACAGCCGTTCCTGTCATTAGTACCAGGAGCACAAACTCTTGGCCCCAGGATCATGACTGTCCCTGTCACACAAGTTCCTCAAGTGCTGGCCAGTACTGCTGTGCCAAGTGCCTGAAACTTCTGGAAGAATTCATCTGCTCTTTACAGAGGAGCCCTTATTTTCATGACATGTATCTCCTTTCCTTTTTCCATTTTTCTCCTGTGTGTGCCTGTGGTGCGCATTCATATACGTGTGTACGGTTTGTTAGTTTCTGCCTAGGTGGGGTGGCAAGTGCACACGTCAGACGTATAGTTGAGATCAAGGATCATCCTTCTTCATCTTTCTACCTTATTCTCTGAGGCAAGGTCTATCAATCAAACCCAGAGCTCACTGATATGACCAGCTTTGCTCTGGGGACCTTCTTCCCCTGTTTCTACCTTCTGAGGTTGGGATTAGAGGTAGCCTGCCACACCCATTCACTCAGCATGCACATGGGTGTTTTGGAGAATCATAACTCTGGTCCTCATATTTGTAGAGCAAGCACTTTAACTGATGAGCTATCTTCCTCTAGCCCCCTACTGACATTTTACTGGTCGGGCCTCAGTGGACTCCCTAGATTCCAATCTATCCTTCGATTCCTGGAGATCTTCCGCCTCACAGGGCCCACCTTCAACGTTCCTTATTATTAGAGCCCTGCTTGTGGAAGACACCCATAGCTGCTTCTCCTCTGCACTGTAATCCTGATGGCGTGGGCCGTAACAATCAAAGATCAAAGCTGACATCTCCTATCCTCTCTTGCAGTGAGGTGTGTGGCCATGGGCAGGTTCTGCTCACTGGGAAATGATAGGTGCAGATTCAATGTCCCTTTAGAAGAGGAGGCAGGCTTTCTGCTTCGCTATGGTTAATGCCAGTGGCTGGAGTTCTCAGCGAGGGGTAAGCCGTTGTGGGTATACGTGGGTGTAGCTACACTTTGGGGGTGATGGAACAAGGTAGGAGTTCTGAGAGAGCGCGGGGGAGGCTTGTCCTGTCTGTCACAGAAACACCCCTTTTTACTAATAAAAGAAGCTATCTCTGTCTACAGAGCGAGCACTTTGGTCCCGGATAGCTGCCTCCCTGTGGGGAGGGTAAGAATACGTGCCCCAGCAGCCCACAAAGGACTGGGTAGCTTGCCTTTATCCTTACTTAAGCACCAGCTCATCCTCCCAGGGTAGAAAATTAAGGACATGATGGATGAGTTGTCTCTGCCATTTAGCTGGCCTAATTTATACACTGCTGGTGAGAAAATGCTGCACTCGAGACAGAACAAGTGTGGAATAGTAAGGACCACTTATGAAGAATTAATGTGATCCTGGGAACAAAAGGGAAAGTTCCCCGAGAAAGGCAAGAGAGTGGCTCTGCTATCAACTGTGTTACTCTGTCTTTGAGAAGGGTGTGAGGTCTGCCAGACCTGACTGATTCAAAGCTATTTAAATAACCTCTCTGCGGGGGATCATGTCTTACCACACTGCTTTTTATTGTTTCTTTTGACTGTGTTGTTAGCTTTTCTTCTGAACAAAGGTTCCAAGCCTTTACCACCTTAGGGAGTTGGGGTATCAGCTTCAGAAGGCTTGGAATGAGGTGACAGAGCACTCAGGGTGCATAGTGATTAGGGAGTGAGTACCTGAGGTCTCTGATCTATGGTGCCTAGACTCTGAGGAGTATAGAGACCAGAAGATCATATATGCACAACCAGTATTTATGTTGCAGTATCTAAGTGGCCACTCCTTGCCTTTCTCATTTCCCAATCTAGACATTCGCCAGTGAGATTTTGTACATAAGCATGATGGTGCCACCACCCTGCTGGTGACATTTTAAAGGTTAGGAAGCACTGGCCTCCCTGCCTCTGCCTGGCCAACCCTGATCTTTGGTTGCTGTTGTTACTCATCTTGGATCATGTCAACAGAGACACCCCTGTTCCTGTCATCGTGGATCCTGTGTGCTAGAGCACAGGACACACCTCAGCGGTTCCTGAGCACAAGAGGGCGGAAGTCTAGCTGTCCAGGGCAGGGCAGTGGGGAGCCAAACCACCCTGGATTTGTAGCGCAGGACAGATTCTCTTTAATTCATATCACTTTAAACAAGGCCTTGCTGGCAAGCAATTGACCCGGATTTAAGTAATACCCTCCTTTATTGGACTTAATAACACACAGCACTTCACTAGTGGACTTGCTTCTCAAATCACCTTCTGTCTTTCTTGAGGCCGATCAATGTCTCGAGGGTGAGTGTGCATGCCAGTCACACGAGCTTCAATATCCCCAGGGTTTGCCAGACACTCCATCATGATTTGATAAATGAATGTGGATGTAAAGATTCCAGCCTCGCTTTGAAATTTTCATAAAATGTGAGTGTCACAAGAAGGCACCTTCCTATGAGGAGCTAGGATGTTCAAAACCAACACATGAAGACTCTTTAGGGCCTGAGGTTTGGGGGAGCAGCTACATCCTGCAGGCATCTGAATCCAGGGGATGGGTGGGAGAACCTTGCAGAGACATGAGAGTGGCTGAGATCTGTACATCCCTGTGACCAGCAAGTTCAAAGCCAACAAAGCCATGTGACTTTTGCCACCTGGAATAATATTTTAATAACTTGTCTGAATGTCCTACAGAGAATTTCAAACTAAAGGCTAGGAGTGATAGCTCAGCCTATAAAGTGCTTTATGTGCAATTATGGGGACCTGAGTTCAACCCACCCAGAGGTCATGTGAGTAAAACCAACCAACCAACCAACCAACCAACCAACCAACCAAAAAACCTAAAAGACTGGGCTTGCCAGTGTGCTTTTGTAGTCTCAGTCCTGTGGAAGCAGAGATGAGAGAGCAAAATCTAGAGCTGAGCGTCTACTGAGACTCCGCCAAGAGTTAAGGACCATCTTGGGGACCAGGAGACAGTTCTTTGTATGTACAAGCACTAGCTGAGCAAGTCTGATGGGGGCAGATGGAGGCGAGTCTGATGGGGGCAGATGGAGGTGAGTCTGATGGGGGCAGAT
>NW_022196905.1:121335928-121336100 GCF_008632895.1 Mastomys coucha | reverse complement strand
TCTGATGGGGGCAGATGGAGGCAAGTCTGATGGGGGCAGATGGAGGCAAGTCTGATGGGGGCAGATGGCCCCATGTTGGGAGACTCTGGAACTTTCAGGAGGCAGGGCTTAGGTAGGTTATCAGGAAGCTCTTTTCTTTTTTTTCCTTTCCTTTTTTTTTTTTTTTTTTTTT
>NW_022196905.1:121332171-121335840 GCF_008632895.1 Mastomys coucha | reverse complement strand
GGCTGACCTCGAACTCAGAAATCCACCTGCCTCTGCCTCCCAAGTGCTGGGATTAAAGGCATGCACCAATACCGCCCGGCTAGGAAGCTCTTTTCTACAGTTAATTATAGATGAGAAATGAGTTTGATGGCTTGATAACTTGACACATGTCAGCTCAAGGCAGATGCTGACGAGGGACCAACTTAGTGTGCACAGGGAACCACTTGCCACACGGAGTCAGGGATGGAGAGAATAAACATTCCGTTCTAGCCATGGGGCTTAGATGTACGGGGCCCAAGTACCTCTTCCTGAAGGAGTGGGAGAAGGACTCAGGATAAGATAGAGGTGGGGAGGCATTCAGACAGACATGCCAGCCATTAGCATTAATATGACTCTGGCGAACACGTGACCCCAAGTTCCCAGAGTATCAGGTCTACGTTGCTGTGCCCTCCCCCTAACATTCTCGTAGAATAAAACTAAAGCAATCATCTCATCGTCTCACGGTTTCAGGGAATCAGACACTCTAGAAAGGTGTGTCTGGGTTGTCTGGGGTTGGGGAATCTCCTCCTCCTGTCCCAAGCCACCGCAGGCTCAGACAAGGGGCTGAGGTAATGAGGAGGAAGCTAGTGGATGTCACCTTTCCCTTTATGAAGCTCAGGATTCCTCCCTGGAGTCGGTCCATAGAGTCTGGCTAGAGTTCCTCCCCACATGGCAGCTGCAGAATCATCAGACTGCCTAGAGGTGGGCTTTAAATTCTTTTCTGGCCCAGGGACAGAAGTCATACAGTGTCGCTTCTGTTGAGGAATATTGGCCAATCAGAAAGCTCACCTGGTTCCGATGGGAGGGGACCAGACCCAGCCTCCCAATAAGGAGGGAGAAGAAAGGTGTGTGAGCTGGCAACAGGGACAGTGTATACTTCCCCAAAAGGCAGCTGGTCCGTGGCCCTGAAGTCACTATGAGGCTGAGGATGGTGGATCTCTGATCTCCCGGCCTCCACTTTCCAAGTGCTGAGCTCACAGGCATGTGTCCTGTTTGTGTGTGGTGTATGCTAGGTGAGCTCTCTACCAACGGAGTCCCACTCTCAAGCCTGTCATTTGGAAGTAGGTTACGCTGACACTCCTTGTGCACAGGCGACTGTGAGCGTGTGCCAGGCTTCACACATAGTGGGTTCCACAGGGGCCCAGGCCATGGGCAGTGCCTTCTGTCCCTAGTATCTCTGTAGAAGCATCCAATTTAATGAAGGGAATCAATTTCCTTTGCTGTAGCAAGATTTGACTAGACGATGAACCATGGCGCTTGCACAGCACCAACCTTTGAGAAATCCCTGTGACCCCTTCAGATATCAGACATTAGTGTGAGATGCTGACTGACCTATGAAATCCCATGCAGTGAGGAGGTACCTTTGGTGGGCCCATGTCAGGGGGTGCCCCTGAGAAATGACGCCATGCAACAGACCTGGTGTGAAAGGGGTTTACTGGGGGAGGGGAGAGAAGTGAGAGAGAGCCTGGGGAAGGGACAGAGGCAGACAAGTGGACATGTAGACGGACAGACAGATAGACAGACAGATACATAGACAGAAGCAGAGTCATGAGGGCAGAGAGAGGGAGCAGGGAATAGGTAGAGGGGATTCTGGGAACAGAGAGAGAGAGAAAGAGAGAGAGAAAGACAGAGACAAAGAGAAACAGAAAGAAACAGAGAGAGAGAGACAGACATATAGTTAAACACAACACACACACCACACCACACCACACCACACACACACACACACACACACACACACACATACACACACAGAGCCCAAGTTACTCAGGTTCTTTTATATGCAGCACACACCAGTTGCAACTGTACTGTGGCATGTGGCTTTGGCAGGTCATGACATAAGCAGTTGCTAGGCCCTGAGAGCAGGTCAGTGGATAGACCTGTCTGTTAATAGACTGGCCCTCCAGAAACTACAACTCTTTCATATCTTTCACTTCCCCCAGGTCCCACACTCAGGTGTCTCTAGCAAATCCTCTTAAGAGATTTACTCTCTACAAATGACAGGGCACGTCAAATGGCCTCCAGCACCTAAGCCTTCCACACTGCACCAAACGTGCCCAGAGTCTAGGAAGCTGATGGTCTAAAGTACGGTTCAAGTAGGAGGGAGAGAAGATAATAGCAAAAATTGCATAGCTTGTACATCCACACACGCACCTGTTTGGAAGGTCCACATGAGCCTGCTTATGCACTTGGAGTGGCAGGGGTAGGGCACACCTCTTTCTTTGAGAGCCCAGGATGTACCCGCATGCCACTGAGACAGAGATTTTTAATGTGGCTGTTTGCTGTCTCTGAGAGAAGACTTGGGGTGGGCAATTTCCCTCTGGAAAAAGCGGGATTATCTTACTATATCATTCCCTAAGTTGCTATTTACAGTAAGCAGCCCTGAGCTCTCTCATACTCCAGCATCCTTCAAAAAACAAATAACCACCTACAGCAGCTCTAAGGCAGGCAATTGAGACCACTTAGATGAATGCTAATGGGTATTTTACTTACCATTTTCAACGATTTTTTTGCTTTCTGAAAAGCCCTTCTCGTTTATTACCTGCCTGATTTACATCATTCCCCCCACAGCATATAGTCCCCGAAGCTTTATGCTCTTGGGTTAAGAGAACAGAGGGGCCGGCAGCTGCTGCTGCTGCTGCTGCTGCTGCTGCCGCAGGAAGAAAGGAGAATGACATCAGCTTTGTGCTGGGTTCTATGGAGGGACATGGACCTCAGAAGGGTCTACCCATAAGATCGCCTGATAGCTGACCTGCCACTCAACAGGAGGAAGGGCGGGTAGGACAGAAGAGTATATATTCCATCCCTGGTCCTGAGTGCCACTGTATTAGCCTATCTGTAAGTCTGCAGGTGGTTGGGGAAGAGGGAGCAGAGAATCAGATGCATTTCGGCTTCTTCGGGAAATGAAGGGGCGTCTGTATGATTGGTTCTGTTTAGAAAAGATCCTGTGGTTGAAAAAAAAAAAATAATGATGGTGGCCCAGCCTTTGAAGCTGCTGGCCTCATTTTCTAAGTCCCTGGCTTGAAAAGAGGAAGTAGTCTTTTTTTTTTTTTCCTTTGAGATAGTGTTTCCCTGTGTAGCCCTGGCTGTCTTGGAACTCACTCTGTAGACCAGGCTGGCCTCGAACTCAGAAATCCGCTTGCTTCCACCTCCCAAGTGCTGGGATTAAAGGCGTGGACCACCACACCCAGCAGTAAGTAGTCTTCTTCTAGGATGACTTTTCAAGGCAGTCTCTCTACCTGGAAGTTACAGATAATCAACTTCCTGAAGCAAACGGGGCTCTGTCGTGGTGGGAGCCTGGCCGCCTTGGCAGAGGTTTTACTAACTGTGGAACCATCTTCCTGTACAATGAGTCTTTTGTTGAACCCTCTGCACTGTGGTTTTAAAACAGCTAGCTGTCGGGTGTGTTGGTACTTACCTGCAGCCCTCGGGCGGACAGGAGGAAAGTTTAAAGGCCAGTGTGAGACCCACACGGTGAGCCCAAGCCAGTTTGGGCTATTTGACTAGATACTGGTTTTAAAAACGGAAGGAAGGAAGGAAGAAGAGAGAAAAAAGAAGAGAGAGAAAAGAAGAGGAAGAAGGAGAAGAAGGAGGAGGAGGAGGAGGAAGAGGAGGAGGAGGAAGAGGAGGAGGAGGAGGAGAGGAAGAGGA
>NW_022196905.1:121227128-121332024 GCF_008632895.1 Mastomys coucha | reverse complement strand
AAGAAGAAGAAGAAGAAGAAGAAGAAGAAGAAGAAGAAGAAGAAGAAGAAGAAGAAGAAAGGAGCAAATGTATAGTATGGTAGATTTGATGTGACAATTGTTCTAGGAAAGCCTGCTGCTCTGAGCATACAGGGGACCATGCATTCCCACCTGGGAGGCTCTGAAAGCTGAGAGGCCACACTCTATTTAAGCACCATTTTTCTTTGCAACACTTCTAGAATGGGAGCAGGTAAGTTCTGCCTACCTCCCAGCAGGACACCAGTGACTCTGGGTTTTTTTTTTTTTTTTAAGACACCTGTCCATGGTTCTGAAACTTCACATGCAGGCTTCCCTTGGGGCTGGCCCCCTAGCTCTGCTAATTAGATGATTAGCATGACAGCTGCCATGGGACTTTGCCTCCAAAGCCTCCATTTCCAAAGGGGGTTGCCATCCCTGACGAAGGGGGAACCCAGCAGATGGAAGCTGTCCCGTTTGCATTCTCTTGGGTTCTCTGGGTTGTTCTGGAATAAGTCCTGAACACCCACATCACCGGAACTTCTGCCTGCTTCTCAGCATTCTCTCGGCTCCCAGCCTCTTCCTTGAGCCTGATTCCATTCACTCTTGGGTACCAGGCTCTGCTTTGCCCAGTTCACTCATACTCACATTAAATATTCATGTTCTTATTCTGTCTGTCTGTCTGCCTCTGTATCTCTGTCTCTCTCTCTCAGGTCAAGTATATGGCTTTCTGCTGCTAGCACTATCAAAATGGACCATGACACCGCTCTTATATTTTATTATTTTTTAAATAAAGGATTTACTTCCTTTTAAGATTTATTTTTTTTTAAATTATATGTGTATGTGTTGCTGTGTGTAGTTATGTACCTTGTGTGTGTCCAGGAGACCATAGAGGCCAGAAGAGGGAGTCAGATCCCTTGCAGTTGGAGTTATAGGCAATTATGAGCTGCCATGTGGGAGCTGGGAATTGAACCCTGGCCGTCTGCAAAAGAAGCAAGCACTTTCGACCGCTAAGCCATCTATCTCCCCAGCACTGGTTTTTATATTTTGATTGTATTTGTATCTGATTCCTTTTAGTTGTGCAACTGAAGCATTCCCTCCTCTGATCATTTGTACACGCCAAAGCTATTTCTGAAAGAAAACACTTTTAGTCATTTACTTAAACATTCCATTTGGGTGCCTACTCCTTCTAAGCACCTTCCTTCTTTATCTACCTGCCTGAACACGTGACTTTGGTTGTGGAGGCTGTCAGAAAGATTTAGTGAAATAACGTGCACATTTTAAAAAATGCCAAACCCCAGGGAATACACAGGGGCCTGTCCCGCACGCTGCAGAATGTTGAGAAATACACAGACTATTCCTGTGGCTCAAGTATATGCTTTTAAGGCACCATGCTTGCTTGGGAGACAGCTTTTAACAGCAGTGCTTTAACAGCCAAGCCTAAAAGGAAACTTCAAGTGCAGACACAAGCTGCACTATGTCAAGGTGTTCATCTGGGAACAGGTACATGGCTGGATCAGGATTCCTGCAGCTGGTGTCTGTGACCCAGAGCAGGTACCGGCTGGATCATGACCTCAGGGGTTATGCCTTCCAGCCACTGAGCCCAATGCATTTCAGGAACAAATGAACACCTTCCCTGTTCAAGAACAATCCTGGGCCCCTGAAGAATGGGCTTGTAAAAGATGGTTCAGGGAGTGCTCGAGGCAAAAGCACTTTTCAGAAGAAAATTCTATACTGGGGAGTCCAGGGGAGCCTGCTTCTCTCTTTCTTTCTGTTACCTGGAGGTCATTCTTCCAGGTCAGAGAAAGCACTTGCCTAATTGATCCCTAGCTGCCCAGGCAGGACTACCCTGGACACTGAGGCCCGAACAAAGGCTCAGAACAGGGAAGGGAGATGAAAGCGAAGTGCAGGATGTTTCTAAAGGCAAGAGTGCAGAGAGGGGCAGGAGAGTGAGTTCTGATTCAAGCCCACTGCTGTCTGTCCACA
This sequence comes from Mastomys coucha, assembly GCF_008632895.1. Classification (NCBI taxonomy): domain Eukaryota; kingdom Metazoa; phylum Chordata; class Mammalia; order Rodentia; family Muridae; genus Mastomys; species Mastomys coucha. The sequence continues at coordinate 121,330,044 of NW_022196905.1, read as the reverse complement.
CCCACACCCTTAGTCTTTCCACCACAGCCATAGTGGCCTCTGCCTCACTCCTGGCTCACTGAAGAGTCACATGGCTCTGATGGGGAAAGAGATGGACCTAGTGTTAACTGCTGTGTTGGTCTCACACTCTTAAGTATGAAAGATTCTCTTATAGGCTGTTAGCAGAGTTTGCCTAAGAGCAGAGATGTTCAAGTTAAAAAAAAAAAAAGGGCATGGGGATGGAAATCCATCCATAAAGTAAATAGAATACACTCAGATGTGTGTGTAGCCCAGGTACAAGCTATCTTTCTGGGTCTGGGGAATCCTGGCAAATGGCTTTGAGTCCCTGAATCCTCCAGTTCTTTGGGGGGAGGTTTTGAGTTAGTGAGAGAGGCCTCTATGCCATCTCTGTGGGTTTCCTGAGCAAGCTTTCTCTCTCAACTTTTTTTCTGAGAGGCCACTTCTCTAGGGGAGGCAGTAGGGGGCTCTTTTGATTCTGAGTCTCAGGCTGGGTTGGCCAGAAGCAAACTTTGGGTTGGGAGTCATTTGAAAGTGGTGAATTAACAGGAAAATTTCTTTCCCTGTTCCGGGAGAGAAAATAGAAAGCAAGAGAGAAGAAAATAGTCCCAACCCAGGAAAGAGGTCCAGCAAGGGCTATTTTCAAAATCCCACCTTCCTGTCAGCTCATGTGGGGAGCTCACTCCAGTGGCCCACAATGTTTGGTGTTGTCAAAATGTGACGACGGAGCTGGGCTTTTGCACCCACACCCGGCCTCACTGGTAGGACAACTGAGGAAGGAAAAGCCCCAGGCTTCTTCCAATGATCCGCAAGAGTGGGCCAAAGGGACCCTTCAGCCGAGAACCATGCTCCAATGAAAGTATCATAGGATATGAAGGCAACTGGATTGCTGGGGGACTAAACTGTGATACCCCCAACCCCATGCATATACTGAAGCCCTTACCCTGCTGTGACTGTATTTGGAAACCAGATATTCATGGAAGGACTCAAGTCTAAAGGAGATCCTGGGAGGGCTACGACCTGATGAGAGTGGATATACTAAATCCAATTTTGACTTAGCTTGAGCTGTCCTGCTAGATAGAGCCCTGCTGTAGATGGGAGATGACTAGACATGCAGAGAACATGGAAGGAGAGACACTGAGTAAGTCACCACAAATATCCCTTCTTCACTCGAACACCACCAAGCCTCATCATAAGCTGACCACAGGTATGTGGCCCATCGTATGTCAGCACTGGGTTTATCTTTGGGATAGGCTTCCAGAGTCAACCTCCAGTGAGTCCTGTCAGTCAGTCAGTCAGTCTGCCTGCCTGCCTGTCTGTCTCTATCTCTTTGTTTCTCATTGACTCTGTCTCTGTCTGTCTCTGTCACTTTGTCTCTGTCTCTCTTCCTATCACTCTGTCTCTGTCTGTCTCCCTCTGTCTTTTTGTCTGTCTGTCTCTCTCTCTCTTTCTGTGTACATGTCAGTGGACAATTTGTAGGGGAATCCCTTCTCTCCTTTTACCATTGAATTCTGGGTATTAAACCCAGGTTGTCAGGCTTGACAGCAAGTGCCTTTACCCATGATGCCATATCGTTGGATCCATCTTGCTTTTTGAGCATGAGTCTCTCACTGGCGTGGGCTCCCCAGTAAGTCTAGGTAGGCTGACTGGCCAGGAAGCCTCAGTGAGCACTGGGATTATAAGAACAGGCCACTATGCCTGACTCTTTACATGGGTTTGAGGGGACTGAACTCAGGCCCTCCATGCTTATCCACCAAGCCCTCTGCTCATGGGCCCTCTTCTTATCCCCAAAAGCCCCAGCAAATCCTCTCTTATGAGCTGGAACTCCGGGATGTAAGCGAGCTCTAGAAATACAGCTGCAGCTTCCACGGCTCCAACGGGCAGCTCTCCTAATTGCTGACACTCACAAGGGACGTTGCAAGAGCCAAAGGCAAGACGCAAAGCACTCTCAGCGTCTCCAACTGCCACTAGCCAGCATCCCACAGAGAGGCTCCTGCAGGCAGCCACAAATCACGAAGATGGAGGAAGGGGGTGTCTGTGCCAACAGAATCCTTAGATAATTGACTGAGTTTGTCCTTGAAGCAAGAATACTTGGTACACATGGCCTGGTAAGGACTGCCTGCTTCTGCCAGGTTGGCCAAGGAGGCCAGCTCCCATGACCAGGGTAGCTTCAGGCATGGGAGAGCTATTCCTGTCAGCCATTCCTCAGAGGCCTGGGGAGCTTCCCCGGTGAGGACTGTGGATGCTGAAAGCCAGGTGTCTCTCCTTCTAGGGTTTCAGGGATTGGAAGTGTGTTCTTCGCAGCAGGAAGTCCCATGCAAATCTAGGAGAGCAAGTAGCTCTGCATAAAGTGGAGGGAAGGGATGGTTGTTAGGAGGGTGTACCCAGGATCTCTTAGTGGGGGTCTGATGATATCATGAAGTGCTTGGAGGTCAAAGCAGGAGGTAGTAGCCTTGGAGATCTGCTCATAGAGCAGAAACTACATATGGTAGCTCAGAAAAGAGATGGCTGGCTGAGGCTGGCCCTGTGAGTGAGGGTCAGCCACAAACTAGGAAACAGGATCGCACGTTCCCAAAGACAAGGAGAGAGACTCTCCAGGGATCTCTTCTGCTACCTGTGCCAATTCCCAGTGAACTCACTTGTATTCTGAACTCAAGAGCTTTCAGATGCTAGACTTAAGTCGTTTCAAGGTGACACTTTCCAGCACTGAGAAACGAAGACCCAAGGCAATGTAGAGGCAGAATGGGTGACCAGAGGTCACAACCTCCCCATGTCCTAAAAGGCAGGTCCACAAGCCACTCTGATGAGCAGTTTTCTCAATTCAAGTTCTCTCTTCTCAGATGACCCTGGCCCCTGGCTTGTGCCAAGTTGACCAAAAGTCAAACCAGGACAAGCTCGATAAGCGGAGACCAGGACCCTTCCCTGCATCCCACATGATCCTTCAGACCCTAAACTGCACTTGGATGGATGCCCTGCCCTGAGACTGAAGCAGAGGCTGCTTGTAGGGTATGTAGACATTCAAAGGCTATAAGGATACGGTGATGGGGCTACGAGGTGACTCAGTTGATCATATAGCACAAGAGTCTAGGTTTGATCTCCACGAACCATGTGGAAAAAAAGGTAGGTGTGGCGGCACGTGCTTGTCATCCCAGCAATGGAGATAAGAAAACAGAAGGCTCTGGGGCTTGCTGTCCAGTCAGCTACTTGGCCAGTGAGAAACACCGTCTTAAACAAGGTGGATGGTACCCGAGGAACAAGGGCCAAGGTCATCTTCTGGCTTACACACAAACACACACACACATACACACACATGCGTGCACACGCATGTATACACACATGTATATATCATATGCATATTGTCTTAAGGTCTAAGTCCTGCGATGATTCATTGTTCAGTGATAGACAAATCCGACACTCTGGGTACTTGAGATCAGGTGTGATTCTGACTCAGGGGTACCGACCCAACACACAGTGGGGAGCCTCCCAGGGCCTCCTGAGTGTCCAAGCAAGGAATAGGTGTGAAAGGGGACACCTATCAGTGTTGCCCAGATGACAGCTCCCCTGCAGCAGGTAGCTGTCTCACGGTATATGCTAGGCCCTGATGTATAAACACTGTCCCTGGGGCTAAGTGACAGCTAGTGTGAGGTCCTGGCTATCACAGTCTGGGTGTTTGAGCATACTGATGACGCTGGCTCTTCCATAGCAAGGGTGCTGAAGCGGGCAAATCAAATCACTTTCTAAGACCCCACTTAGGGAAATGGAGAGCAAGTGGGCATAGCCAGGTTCCCTCCACCACATACTCCTGCTTGTGACCACCCGGAGTCAGGCGAGTGTCAGTACACCTGTCTAAAATTTTTTTTTAAAAAAAAGAAGTTCTCCTGAAAATGGTGCATAGCATTCTGTCCAAGCCATTTAGAGAGGGGCTGGAGAGATGATTCCATTGTTACGGTCACTGACTGTTCTTGCAGAGGACTTGGCACCCACTTGGTGACTCACAACCACCTGTAACTACAGTTCCAGGGGATCAGACACTTTTTTTTTCTGGCCTCTGTGGGTACCAGATACAGATGTGAAGCACCTCTTCCACATAACTAAAAACAAAACAAAACAAAACAAAACAAAAAAAAACTTAAAACAAAATCCCTCTGAAGAAGCAAACCAGGAGAAGTGGGTATACTCTGTGTACCCTTCCAGGGACACAGCAGTCTCCAGCCAGGGTTCTCAGAAGTACCAAAACACACCGGACTGAATGCATGCCTCTTTAGAGTTTTCTACAAACGTCTCACCTCCCTTCCATGGGTTCTCAGTCTGTGCCTGACACAAAGAGCTATTTACATGTGTAAGCTCACTATCTGTTAATTAACAAGCCTGCCTTCATTTACCTAAATGTCTATAGTGATTATATTTTACACAAAGCCAATTGGGAAGACTTCATTCGTCTTCTGACCTCCCCTGTAACTTACAGCCCAGGCACACACTTTTTTTTTTTTCTGGCCACTTCCCCCAATCGCTATCTATCCCCAGGTCAAAGACAGAAACACTGAGAGGTGCTCAACAATTCTCCCAGGGGTCACCAGCCACCATGGGGGGATAGCTGGGACAGAAATCAGCAGCTGTTCAGTATGACAGCTGTCTCTCACGACTGGGTGTTAAAGGAGGGTCCTGCGGAGAGTTTCATGGATCTAAGAATAGGGCACTCATGAACAAAGTGGAGAAGTTTTCTATAATGGCTGTCTCAGGCAATCTGGTAGAATCCTTGCATGTAGGGTAAGCATTAGAATGAAATAGCTGTTTTCTAAAAGTTCCTCAACCTTGAAGAAATCATTGTAGAAAAGAGATTGTTTTTGGTTACCCTGTAGTTGTTTTTCTGAAGGAGCTTTATACCCTAGGCATGACTTTGGTCACAAGACAGTCTGGCACACCAGGAATGTCTTGCATTATTGAGTACTGCAAACTGTAGACAACAAGGACTCAAGTTGCAGGGGTGTGGTGTTTTCCTTCAGGAAACATATAGATTAGACCAGGGGCTTTCGTACAAGGAACTTGTTTTATCCCAAAAAACAACTTCTGTGTAACAATCACTAAATATGCTTTTAGGTGGCTGTTTAACACTCAGTCCATGGAGGCTGGATCTTCATGCTGCCAGCCAAGTGTTAACTCATTCTTGAACGACCCTCTTTCTTCCATCAACCCTTGTGACTTAGAACACTGACGGATGGCAGCATTTTAAGAGTCAATTAAGACATGCCCCATAACTGAACCATTTCTTTGCTAAATCTAAGTTTCTTTAGGAAAACACACTGAGAGAAAAGGTTTAGAGAGCCCAGACAAAGGAACACACTTCTGATGGAAAAACAAAACAAAACAGACTGCGCACATTGTGTGTACAAGGAAATATCACAAAGGACTCCATATGTATGATTGACATCCACCATTTAAAAATTAAAACTCCGCCACTGGAGATGTTAGCCATGCTCAAGTCCGATCCATCTACCTGTGGACAGCTCTCAGGAACCTGTCAACATTTGTGGCTGTGTTTTACTGACCTAAGCAAAAACTGAATGTGTCAGAGAAACAGCTGGGGTGCCAAATTTAGAAAGGCTTTCAATTTTTAATAAGGGAATTCTATGTCATTCAGGTTGGCAAACCAATTCCTTTCTTAACCAATGCCATGCAAGCCAGCACTGAGAAACCAAGCTGTTCCAGTTAGGATGCACACAAGTTGGTCTGAGCATCTCTTAAGGAAATATTTGAGCCCATACTGAATGCTATCAGGCTACTGATGTGAGAACCATCTTCCTTACACACTCAAAACAATTTGTATCAAGTACACCATGTACATCTGAGCATAGCCCCCTCACCCTAATATCCTCCCCCCTTCCATCCTTCTCGTTTCTTCTTACCCTATGGATGAGCAGAAGGCCATTCTTCTAGAAATATCTTTCATAATCATTAAAACTCTTTCACCGGCAATCACAAAGGTGGGATTAAACATAATATGCATGATGAGGCAGGGGGTTCGTTGTGTTGGGCAATTATTGTCAACTTGACACAAACCTGAGTCACCTGGGAAGAGGGAACCTCAGTAGAGATTGCTTTCTTTAGATTGGCTACCTATGAGGGCATTTTCTTTCTTTCTTTCTTTTTTTTCTTTTTCCTTTTGGTTTTTCGAGACAGGGTTTCTCTGTGTAGCCCTGGCTGTCCTGGAACTCACTCTGTAGACCAGGCTGGCCTCGAACTCAGAAATCCGCCTGCCTCTACCTCCCAAGAGGGCATTTTCTTGACTGAAGACTAATTTGTGAGATCCTAGTCTATTATGGGTGGTACTATGTCTGGGCGAGGTGGCCCTGGATGCTATAAGAAGCAGGCTGAGCAAGCTTGGGGAGCAAGCCAGTAAGCAGTACCCTCCATAGCCTCTGCATCCGTTCCTGCCTCCAGGCTCCTGCCCTGACTCCCTCAAAGATGGAATGTAACCTGTAGGCCAGAAACCTTCTCCTTTCTCAGTTTGGTTTTGGTCGCAGTGTTTACCACGGCAACAGAAACCCAAGCTAGCGAAGCCATTTCAATTTTTCTGTTTTCCATGGGTAGTAGAGAGAGATTTCATGTGGAAGGAAGCTCACTGGTCAGCGTTATCTAGGAGAATCAAATCTGAAAACAACTGTGGTTCTCCAAAGTCACAGTATGTGTACTTGCATTAAGTTAAAGGCTGGTGGTGAAATATTCTATAGCTGTTATCACTGTATTAAAGAAGCACTTAAAGTCAAAATGAAGTGTTTCCTATGTAAATGAAAACAAAAGCCATCTTAAAACTCCCAGTGTATATTATGACCCCAACCCCCTGAGATAAGGAACTTACTATGGATTTTCTGTGTGTGGAGATTTTGTATATGAGGCTCTGGAAGGAGATGAGCCTACATCTTAGCTGCGGGTAGCGGGACACCATCAAGTGACTTGAATTTGGTTTTCCAAAACAGTAAGTGTAGTGTTTTTTATAGCTATAAAACAACTCTCTTTGGGGTAATCCACCATGGTGTCTATGACGAGTCTCTGGTAGACCCCTCTTAGCCTCACAGTTTATCACCTCCTTCCCTCTGTTCCTTCTCACCGATGACTAAATCTAATCTGTATGCAGAGGGAGCATTTTTGTCACAGCATCCTCTGATAAGCCAAGGAGGGCCAAACAGAGAAATGAGTTCAGGTGACAAACTGGGAGTGATGTCATTTCTGTTCCAATGCTCCAAGACCACAAGGCTTGAGCCTACACGTGCTGACATGCATCACGGGCCATCCAGTACTCCTGTGGGCATTAGGTCCTGGGTTTAACATCTGGACCACCAATGGTCCAAGTGAGGCTACACAAAGATCGATACAGAACCAGAGTGTCCTGGAGGTCTTACTCACCTGTTGCGTGCCCCAGGGCCCAGGCGCTGGCAGGCCACGGAGGTGGTGGTGTGTTTCCCTCCATTGCCCACCTCTTGCCTCACATCCCACTGCCGAGGCTCGCTGGTCTGTGCGGTCAGAATGTTCACCCCCTTCTTCACCTTGGCTCTGTGAGGTGGAGAGAGTGATAAAGGGTCACAGTGTTAAATATGAGCTTTCAGAGATCCCAGTCAGATGCTGCTGTCAAAATGCATGGGGTTGTGTCCTTGTTAGGACGACTCATGGAGGTGGAAGGGACTCATCCCCCAAGGCTAAGGGGTCATGGAACTTAGAGGAACATCCTAGGGCATTCTCTAAATTGCACAAGAAATTTTTATGTGATTCCAGGCATGTAGATCTACCAAGAAGGTAAAGAAATAATTTACTGGTAATACATTTGTATGTGGGTAATACACATGAGTGTAGTGACCATGGAGGCCAGAAGAGGGCATCAGATCCCCTGGAGCTGGAGTTAGAGGCACTTATGAGCCACCATGTGGATGCTGCAAGCTGAACCAACTCAGGGTCCTCTACAAGAGCAGCCAATGCTCTTAACCACGGAGCCATCTCCCTAAACATGGAGTTTAAAGAAAGACTTGGGTAAGAAGTAAAAACCATGAGAATGAAGATGTAGTAGGGAATAACTCAGAAAGTGACATGGGAATTTAGTAGTGTGGTGGTAGAGAACCCAGTAGTATTATTTATGAATTATGTCAAGACACTTCTAAAAGAGCAGGCACTTTCAGGCTAGCAGCGACTGGAAGATTGTATGTACAATGGATGATAACAGGCCATGTGATCCGTGCATATTTAAACACAAGGTGTACAGAGGGGAGCCTCAGTGACAAGCATTGTCCTGGTTAGCTTTACCTGTCAACCCGATGCAGCTTGGAGTCATCTAGGTGCCTCCACTGAGAACTGGAAAGACCAGACTGACCCATGGACATGCCTGTGTGGGACTATGCTATTAGTTGTTGTGAGAGAGTCTGGCCCACTGTGGGAAGCACAATTCCCTACACAGGGCTCCAGAGTTACATAAGAGAGCGGGTGGAGCATGAGCCTTCCAGCCTACAGCCAGCATCCCTCAGGGTTCCTCTCACGCTTCTCTGTCTGTGAAGTGAGCCCTGGGTTGTGTGTAGAATGGCAAGCTGGGCTGCCATCAAGTTCCTGCCTTGAGTTCCTTCAAAGGTGGACTGTGATTTGGGATTTTAAGTTACGTAAACCTTTTTTTCTCTAAAAGTTGATTTTCGTCAGGGTGTTTTGTCACAGATACAGAAGAGAAACTAGGACAAGAGTCAATCGCCAGAGTGGAATTTGAGTCCCCGGAAGCCTCCTGGACGCGACTGGAATATTCTAAGCAGAAGTGATTTCTGACCCAAGGTCTGCCCCCACCCACTTACAGATTCAATGTCCTTGCCACATTAGTCTTAAAAATATTTACCCTCTATACCCATGCTTGGGAAACCACAGCCAGGGACGTGAAGGGATACAGGGAACCAAGTCCGGACTTCAACAGAGACAGACACCCAGTGCACGGACAGCCTAAGAGACTCCCAACACCAATGCTATATGACTTCTCATAGAAATGTGAAGAAACGTCTATTCATCCCAGATAGGGTACCCATAACAAAGATTCTTCGCTGGTGATTGAACTGGGGTGATTGACAGGAGCATCTGTGACTCAAAGGCAGCTGCCATCACCCCCCCACCACCACCACCACTGTGGGTGACGATTTGTGACGGCTGCATGCCTGGAGTGTTCCCAGCACACCACACAGGCAGCTCCACTCAAGAGTCTCCTCTTCACCAGATGCTGTTAGTAGTGCTTTATAACCTTGGGGACCAGCTTTGTGACTCTTCTATCTTTCCAGCTTCCCAAGCCAGGGAAGTTTCTTAGTTTATTTTTCCCCCAAGGAGGCATGATTTCAGCACATGGGGAGTCTAACAGCAGACAGTGAGATTCCTAATGACACCTGTCTATGATCTAAAAAGAGTAGGTCCTGAGATGTGACCAATGTGCCAAGAGTTTGGGAATGGGGATGAGCTAGACATGCAGAGAATCAAGAAAGAAAAAAAAAAAAAACAGTAAAACTCAGAGCTGGAGAGGTGGCGTGGCAATTAATCGTACAGACTGCTCTTGTAGAGGACCCAAGTTCATTTTCCAGTACCCATATGGTAGCTCATAACTGCTTGTAACCAGGGAATCCAACTGATCCACACATACTCACGCACACACACACTAACGCTCTCACACACATACATGTTCTTTTAGTTTTATAGTAAGTCACTGTGTTAAGGACACTGACAAGTTCAGAGAGATGAGGATGCATTTGATGAACAATATTTAAAGGCACATAAGCATGGGGCAGCCCCATCCTTCCTAGCAGAGATACTGACACTCTAGGGGGTTCAAGGCCCTGGTCACCCATCTGTGCTGCTACAGAGAAAGGCTTCATGCTGTGTGACTTGGCTGGAAAATGGTTTGGTTGCATTTGGACTTCGTTTTGAGATTCCAGGTTTTAGCGAAGCTGCAGTCATTTCTCCCCACTGGAGTTCTCATGAACTTGAAGAACCCTGGTGGTTTTTGTGGTGGGTCGTTCCTTATCTGAGAGAGCTGGAGAGCTAGCCACTGAGGTAGGGGAAGGCCAAGAGCCATAAGGGTTTCTGGTGGGCACAGATCACTTTCTCTGATGAGAACAATGGGTGTTTTGATCTATTCCATGGACTGCGCAGGGGAAGCAGCAGCCTGGATTCCAGAACTGGAAATTTGCTAGTGGAGTCAGCACTGGAGATGGAAAAATGAGTCACTCATCCTTGGGGGTACCCAGCATCGAGGTAAGAAATGGAGGTGAAGTGGCCAGAGGTTGACTTTTCCTGCATGGGTGTGTGGACGGGAGCCATCGCAGACCGGGTTGGAGATCCCCGCTCCAATCACCTGCCTGTGTTTCTCTGCCCCAGCCACAGCGTGTGTCCTAGTCTCATATGCCCTGACTTATGAGACTGCTTTTGCTGGCCACTGACATTCCAAGATATCATTCGTTATTTGTGATGTCTGTTCTGTGCTGAGTCCGGTGCTTCTCAGCACAGGCTGGGGGCTGGGTGTCTCAGGATACAGTCCAGCTGTGGGTCTCCCCTTGGTGGCACTCCCAGCCTCACCTTAAGATACCCAGGCAGAGCCACACATCCATCCTGCACGTTCCCAGCCAGCGATCTCGCTCAGTTCTAGCTGGTTAAAAACAATAGCTTTACCCGTCTTTTCCCAATATGTAATAAGGGGTGATTAAGTGTTCTTAGAGAAAAATCAATGCTCAGTACACATTTTGAACACCGAAAGGCTAATTTCCACCCCCGAGGTATCTCCCTCTGGTCATTTGTAACCTCCCTGTGTAATGCTTTCTCCTGAAGCTGCAAAATTATGCTGGGATGCATGAGCCCTCTTGTGAGCCATGAGGGCGTTTTAGGGGTACCATTCAGTCTTGGACCCCGGGTACCTAGATTTTAAACCTAGAAGAGTATGTGAGAAGGTACAACCATATTAATCAGGCGCTGTTTGGAGTGTACCGTCCACCTCAGTTAGAATATGTTGGAGTCCTAGCCCTGGATCCTCAGGGTGTAGTCTCATTTGTAAAGGGTCTGCGGTGGTGGTGGTGGTGGTGGTGGGCTAGCATGGTGATTAGGATGTTAAAGCTCTTGCCACACAGGCATGAGGACTGGAGTTTGGATCCAAAGAAACACATACTAGGTGTGTGTGGCCACCTCTCACAACTCCAGCCTGGGAAGGCTGAGATGGGGGTGGGGGATGGGGGATGGGGGTGGGGGTGGAGGAATCTCCAGAGGAAGCTGGCTAGCAAGGCTGGCCCTTATCGGCTATCTCTTGGTTTGATTGAGAGACCCTTATCTCAGTGAATAAGATGGGAGATGGATCGAGCCGGATTTCAACCTCTGGCTTCCACATGCATGCGCGCACACATGTGCAGATACCCACATACCTGTGTCCACACATATACAAAAACATGCATAAACACACGATCACTATTAAACACATGCAAAAGGGGTAAAGGGTCACTGTGGACATAACCAAGTTAAAATGAGGTGATAAAGGTGGGGCCAGATTCAAATACCTAGCGTCCTCACAAAACACAGGGTCATAGCACAGGCAGGCCACAGCAGGAGAATCCACATGTATGTATAAGTAAACATGGCTGTCACTCACCAAGAAGAAAAGCCAGGATGACTTCTATATTAGTTACCTTCTCATCGCCGGGACTAACTACCCAACGAAATCCACTTAAAGGAAGAGTGTGTTTTCCTCACAGTTTGATGGTACAGTCCATTGTGGCTGGAGCCCGAGGCAGCTGGCCATACTGCATCCACAGTCAGGACCCAAAGAATGCGAAATATAGATGCTCAGCCCACTCTCTCCTTTTTAAGCAGAACATGGGCTAGTATCACCCGCATTCAGAGTGGGTCTCCCTACATCAGTGAACCAAGTCTAGAAGTAACCTTACAGGCATGCTCGGCGGTCTGCCTACTAAGTGAGCAATCCTGCCACGTTGACAACAGGAACCATCACAGCTTTTGCTATACACCCCCCATGGAGACATCAGCCCATACATTGGTTTTGCTTCCCTCTGTAGCACAAGAGAAGACATTCGCAAGGTGACATGTGGCACTATGTCACGGCTGCCCCAGAGAAGAAGCAAGCCATCGCTGCAGCTGCTCGTGCAGCCCGGCGTCTAGGAGGCGTAGGCAACAGCCGCGACGAAGGCGGAAGCAGCAGTTTAGAGTCTGAGGGTCTCATCGTTATCAGTCAGAGCTCCCCCCATTCTGGCTTCAGGCTGTTCTTCTTGCTTCTTAGGCCTGGTGGCAGCTGTCGCTAACGCTAACGAGAGAAGGGGAGCCCTTTGCAGCGGCACATGCTGCCCTCACTGCAAGAAGACACGTGAGTTCATGCCCACAGCCAGCTACTAACCTGGAAGAGATCCTGTGAAGCTGACAGGCTGGGCTGGGGGTGGGGGGTGGGCGGGAGGTGGGGGAGCTGGCTGTGAGGTTTCAATAGTTCATAACACTAAGAAGGACCGGGCCTGGCGGTGGTGGCGCATGCCTTTAATCCCAGTGCTTGGGAGGCAGAGGCAGGTGGATTTCTGAGTTTGAGGCCAGCCTGGTCTACAGAGTGAGTTCCAGGACAGCCAGGGCTATACAGAGAAACCCTGTCTTGAAAAACAAAAACAAAACACTAAGAAGGACCAGGTGCATGTGCGCATGAATTGGTGCTGGTGTCCCTGAAGCTTTTTGAGCTCAGTAAAACTCATGTTGGTTAAGTATGGTGTCAGAGGCGGGTGGCCAGGGAAGGTCTCTCTCTTTCCTTCCTCCTCTCTGTCTCTCTCTCTAACACACACATACACACACACACACACACACACACACACAGAGAGAGAGAGAGAGAGAGAGAGAGAGAGAGAGAGAGAGAGAGAGAGAGGGAGGGAGAGAGAGAGAGAGAGCCAGCCTCCTCCTTCCTGTCTCTCTACAAGCAAAGGCACTCAGGTTCCAGCCTCAATTGGTATGTGCATTACATATGCTGTGACTGCATTCACTTGATACTTTCCTTTAAATCAACGATCTCTCTGCTTGCTATAGAAAAGTCATTTCACAAAGGAACCCCGTATAGTTACCTACAGAGTAATAAAAAATGTTATGTGAACGCACACTGAAGTGAGTATGTGACAGTACCAATAAGAAAAACATATTCATAGATCTTATAAGTTAATATGTTTGGCCACTAGTGTGCTCACACTCTCTGGCAAGAAGCAATATGTAAGATTCTAAAATACAGCTTGCTACAGACAATTTTTTCTTTCCTTTTTTTCCCCTCCGTCTCTCTCTTTCCTTCCCTCCCTTCCCCTTCCCTTCTTTTCAAGACAGTGTCTCAGACTATGGTCCAGGCTAGCCTGGAACTTTCAGCAATCCTCCTGACTCAACTTCTCAAGAGCTGGGGTTACAGACACCCTCACCGCAGCTTTGTGGGATATGAACTCACAGAGCATGCCCATCCATGGCCATGGTTTGCTCTCAGCAGTGGGGGCTGCTTCTCCACTCTCCGTCTCTCACTAGGAGCCCCATGAATGCAGCTCTCTTACACAACCTGCCATGCTCTGAGCAGGTGCTGAGTGTACTTGGGGAAACGGGAGAGGGTCCTTTCTCAAGCCAGGACCTACTCCCCTGTTACCTTCCGCTCAGCCATCAGACTCTGGCAGTCTCTGCTTGGAGGCTACCACCTGGGGACAAAAGATCTCTGCAGACTGTCAGTTCCTCTTTGAAGGAAGCTGCCTGGAAGTTCACACCGAGATACAAATACGCCTTACAGCCTAAAGACCTTCCAGAGTTGCTGGGGACTTTGGCACCTGACCTCTTCTGCAGTGTTTATGTTATGCAAATATCATGTAGCCTAGAGATTCAGTTTCGGTTTTTCCTGTACCTATAAATATTCTGGATATTCTAAGTAAAGTGGAAGCCTTGATTGGGCAACTTGGCTTTGTGTTTTCTCTTGCATTTCGAACCCTCTATTTCAGGTCCTTTGGTCCTTCTCCTGAGAGAACCCAGTTCATGAAACTGCGGGCAGTTTCACTCCCGCACCTACTCGGCCAGCTTCTTTGAACTTCCTTAAATTGCCTGGTGAGGGAGACTGTTAAGGATTGTATCTGGATCAAAGATGGAAAAACTGCCTGAGCCTTCTTGTAAGATGTGAAATGTCCCCTGGTCATCCCTGCATTTCCTCAAAGAAGCCAGGGCATTTATGTGTGCACAGACAGTCACATGTGCACTATGTAGGCATGTGTATAAATACAAGCCATGTGTGTCATATGTGTACACATTGGTATGTGTGCATGCACATGCATGCATGAATTAAATATATCATATGTGCACCTATACGCACACCTACATACATGTTTGTGCATACAGGCATGCACATGTATGTGCACAGAGCCACTGAGCCCAGGCTCCTTTTCCTGCCCATGGAATCAATGACTCAGTCCCTCCCTGCCAGCCAGCCTGTCTGAACACGCACTCCCCACCTATCAGGTGAAAACAGGTGCAGCCAGAGGCATTTCCTACTAAGCATCTTTCTGTGCTTGATAAGCTTATCCACTGTTGGTCCTCTGGGCCATTGCCCGTGGCTTCCCTGCACTTGCTTCTATCTTGAGTTAACGGTGACTTCTTTATCAGCAGGTCTTCCCATCTCCGAGGCAAAGCTGGAGCTGGAGAGCAGCAGGGCCCCTGGCACTGTGAAGCTCCATTTGCTTCTGGTCCTGAGCAGCGGGTCCCCCATCTCCTTTGCAGACTGTGGTATAAGATGCTCATTAACATGCACCATTGCACAGCTTCAACGGGTTTACCCCTCAGACTTCCACTCTGCCTCCTCCTCACAGCTCATGCTAAACAGCGGGCAAAACGGGCACCTGCTGCACGCTAGAGTTTTAGCATTTTGCAAGCTGGTTGTTCGACCAAATCTTTATCCAGCTATAAACCATATATATTTAGGAAGCTGGGCCTCGGGGCATAACGTGTAATCTCAGGTACCTGGGATCATAAGCTGCCTGGGCTACAGAAGGAGTTCAAAGCCAGCCTGGACAACTTAGAGAGATCCTGTCTCACAAAGAAATTTAAAAAGAGGTAAAGAGTTGGCTTAGTGGTTCAGAGCATGTACTAATCTCACAGAGGACTCAGTATTCCCAGGATCCACACCAGGCAGCTCACAACTACCTACCAGTAACTCCAGATCCAATGGATCTCTCGCCCTCTTCTGGCCCTTGTCGGTACTGCACTCATGTGTATATAATAAATATATAATATAAATCTTAAAGGATACAAAAAGGGCTTGGGCTGAAACTCAACAAGCAGTGGCTTTGCCTCATGTGTGCCAGGCACTGGGTTCTGTCCCTACAACCGCACACAGAAAAGGTAGGAGACACTCAAACCTCAACCACTCACTCTTGGCATCCGCAGGCTATCCCATCCGCATGCTATCCTCTATCGCCTTATCTGTCGAGGTACGCATGTGAAGGCTACACTACACAGTAGCAAATTAAATAGCATCCCTTCAACTTTCGTATCTGGTGGCCTCTATCACACTGGTACCTGAACTTACACTCAGCCGTCGGCAGAGATGACAAATGGAGAGGTTTCCTCAGAGTGTCTCTTGCTGGCCATTAGCCATGGGGCCAGCTGACTTGGTCTGCATTAGTGGATAGTTTATACACAAATATGTTCTCGGCATCCCATAGCCACTCTCTCTCAACATGGGATCACAGTCTAATAACCCATGCTGGAAATTCTCATTTGTGTAACCCCTATCCTGACCCCTGACCTCTGATCTTTGACCCTGTCACTGCCTCTCTCTTACTTCTGTCTTGGGTCTCAGAGGCAGACTTCTGAGCCTTCCATGGTATCCTATCCCTCCTATGTCCATCCAGTGGAATGCAGCCAAATTACAGATTAAAGGGCATGCTGGGAAGACTTACTAAGCAACACAATTATTTGCCCATTATCATCTCTTCAGAATCAAATCATCTCGCAGAACGAGAACATTGCAAATTAAAATTAAATTAAAACTAAGAGAGTGTTCACACAATTGGCTTAAACTCATCAAAGAAGTCTCACAGAGCATTGGTCTTACACTCTTGTATCTCATCTCTATGAATGTTGTCTCTTCGTGAAACGGATGTGTTTTCAGACAGCCATTCATTTAACCTTATAGGAGACGAGTCTGTGGGTCTGTCTGCTTGTGTTCCTGAATGATATCCCTGACTTTCTTCCTTTAAATTATAGATGCAGAGACCCACAACCAAACGCCAGGCAGAGCTTGGGGAATCCTGCAGAAAAGGGGGAGAAAGGATTGAAGGAGCCAGAGGGGTCAATGACACCACAAGAAAACCCACATAATTAGCCAAGCCAAGCCTACTGGGAGTCATACAACCTCCACCAAGAGGAACCTGCACAGGACTGACCCAGGCCCTCTGCACATATGCAACGGTTGTGTAGCTTGGTCTTCATGTAGGACTCCTAACAGAGGGAGCAGGCTGACTCTGACTCTGTGGCCTGCCTTTGAGATCTTTGTCCCCTACTGGCTTCCTCTTCTAGTTTCAGTAGGAGTTGATGCATCTAGTCTTGCACTTGATATGCCAAGGCTGCTTGATAGCCATGGGAGCCCTCCCCTTTCCTGAAGATTAAGGGAAGAGAAGTGAATGGGGTGGGGGAGGGAGGACAGGGCGGAGAGTAGGGAGGGGAAACTGCATTCTGAGTGTAAATTAAATTATTAATTGATTGAAATAAAAATTTAAAACAATAAATATTTAAAAAATAGCCCTTTGAGTTTATTCTTAAGAATTTCATATCTGGTCATTTTCTTCCCTCTTTCTCTCCTTCATCTCTCCATGTATCTCCTGACAAAATCCTCTTCCATACTTCATGCATTCTCTCTCTCTCTCTCTCTCTCTCTCTCTCTCTCTTTCTCTCTTGTTTTAAAAAGAGACCCACTAAGTCCAATTAATCCTATCCTTAGGCACATGGGTATGGGACCATCCACAGGAGCATGGGATGACCTACTAGTACCTCCTTTAAACTGGGGTTATAATAAGTAATGTGATTGGATGACACCTTGCTGGATAGACCAGGATACCTGAGTGTGAACTGTGGATGCAGGCAAGCAGAGACAGGGCACACCTCCGAGGGATGCTGTCTGAGTCCCCGTCTCAAGTGGCTAGAAGATGTTCAGTTGTGAGGTTGAGAGAACACAAGGCCATCCAGTCCCTCCAGCCTGGCCCAGTGAGCAAGCAAGCCAGAGAAACCACTGTGCTGTGTAACCCACCATCCAAAGAGTGGATTTTCATGGGCTTTGCCACCTGCCATGCACCAGTGTCTCAGAGTTTACCACGCTGTAAGCATACACGTTGAGAGAGGTAAGAGTTTGGAAGATCTCACCACATCTGTTGTATGGCACACCCCAGTGCTGTGCAACAGCACCCCCCGCCTCTGCTTCCTTTTTTTTTTTTCCGAGACAGGGTTTCTCTGTGTAGCCCTAGCTGCCCTGGAACTCACTCTGTAGACCAGGCTGGCCTCGAACTCAGAAATCCGCCTGCCTCTGCCTCCCAAGTGCTGGGATTAAAGGCATGGGCTACCACCACCCACTCTCTCTGCTTCCTTAGTGCAGGTGCAATGTGACCAGCTGCCTCATTCTCCTTCTACCAGGCTTTCCCATCCCCCCTGACTGACTGTACCCTCAAACTGTGAGCCAAACCAATCCTCTCTATCCTCAATTGTTCTCACGGGGGGGGGGGGTATTTTGTCACCACAATGACAAAGCTAATGGCTACTGGATGGCTGGTCTTTGAGCCAGTGATGGCTTGAAATTAATGTCCTGGATCATGTGATTTTCCAGTATGGTAGAGAAAATGAGCTAGGGATGATAGATGGATGCATGTGCATAACCACACACACACACACACACACACACACCACTGCTAGCTTGATGGAAACCACCTTGCTCTCTGGTCAAGAGCCACTGGTGCAGGACTGTATTAATAATAAACACCGTAGAAGGCAAAAGGGCCCATCTGTCAAGTTCCTAATGGCTCCCTAGGCACCTTCTCACCAGCACCTGCAGCTTTCTTGGGAGACATGACGGCCGGTCACGGAGGAGCCAGGGCAGGAGGAGGAGGGCTCCTGTGCAGCTGGTGTATCAATATTGGATGAGGCTGACCTACTAATTTGCCCCTGAAGGATCCTCAAGTCTCTGCTTACTCTGTTCTCTTCAGCACAGCCGTGAAACTTCTCAGTCAAACCTCTCAGAGATGGCCGATGGTGGGCGGCTCCCGGGATGGGCAGGCATGTCACTCCGCCTCCCTCTTGACCCTCGCAGCCATCATTCTAGTCACGCTGGGGCTGGTTAGCAGGACACAATGACCTCCCACGGTTGCTTTACACATCTTACCCAGCCCTCTCAGCTTGGTTTGCCTAACACCAGAATGTCTTTGGCAAGCAAACAAGGGGTGTGGGGGGCTATGATGTCTTTTACCTGCTTTAAGTGTGGTGTGGGCATTAAAAACATGTAGCTAGTGGGGACATCTACGTGGGCTTAAGGCCAGTCTCTGCCAAGCTCAAACCCTTTCCCTTTACTCATGAATTCACGGATCACTGTGATCTTCTTTGCACACTCCTGCCTGCCTTTCTCCTTGTTCTGCATCTCTGAGTCTCGACAATACAATGTGCCAGAGTTGTGCCTCTGAGCTGCTTTCTCTCTGGCCATTTGCTTCTACAGAATGCCTTCTCTCTGTGCTAGCTCGGATGGCAGCCTCTTCCCTGTCTCGGGAAGCTCACAAAGAGTGGGATTTGCCTCCTTGTCTCTGTCCTTTGATCTTATTTTAAATTTATCCACAGTCCTTATCCTGATACACTGAGTTTATTAATTCTTCCCAACAAGTTGTCCCCATTAACATGCAGACCTCATCAGAACCCAGTGTGATGTGACTCTGGGTACAGCTTCAGATTCCAGATTGAGTCCTCACCAGGGCAAGGTTGGGGTGACCCTGTGTGTTGCCTTCGATTCCCAGGGCCAATCCCTGCCCACAATCAACGGTATTAGGAGATGGGCCTTTTAGAGGGGAATCGGGGTATGACTGAGAAGCTTCATGAATGGGAATAGTGTCATTAGGATAGAGACCCCAGAGAGCCACCATGCTCTTGCCAAAGGAGGACATAGCCAGAAGCTACGTTCTATGAATAAGGAATCAGCCCTCACCGGTCACCAAGTCTGCTGGTGTCCTAGCCTTGAACTTCCAACCTCTAGATCTGTAATGGATTGGCAGTAGTTTGATGTCAACGACTGATACGATTTTGTTAGCACACAGTAGTTTTACTACCTAAGACAGTGAAGTACACAGGATAAGACAATTGCCCACCTCTCCCCTAGTCTCAATCAACACTGCCCTCAGACTTTGAAACATAGTCGCTGTGGTGGTTTGAATATGCTTGGCCCGGGGAGTATCGCTATTAGGAGGTGTAGCCTTGTTAGAGTAGGTGTGGCCTTGTTGGAGGAATTATGTCACTGTGGGTGTGGGTAATAAGACCTCCCCCAACCCCTGCAACCACATGGGAGTTTGCCTTCTCCTAGAAGCCTTCAGATGAAGATGTGGAACTCTCAGCTCCTCCTGCACCATGCCTGCCTGGATGCTGCCATGCTCCTGCCTTGATGCTATTGGTCTGAACCTCTGAACCTGTAAGCCAGCCCCCAGTTAAGTGCTGTCCTTATAAGAGCTGCCTTGATTATGATCTATTTGTAGCAGTAAAGCCCTAAGACAGGCCATCCTAGGTTACACCTGAGGGCTCAGCTATGACTAGCCACACTTTGCTGGAATTTCTGTTCTATTCTGTGCTCGTGGCTCACAGAGGCCAGTGCAGAAGCCACCAACCCAGACTGCAAGCTCTTTCCCAGGCAGTGCTGCATTCACAAAATCCTGCTGGGAAACTGGATGTGAAGACTTGTTTATGGGAACAATGGCCCCATTGCAACTTAGCATTCCAGGAGCACTAGATGTTCCTGCACAAGGTTATTCAGGGTCCCAGAACTTCCATACTCAGGAGCTTCCATACCCAGAGCTTCCATACTCAGGAGAAACTCTTCCTCAAAAGCATGGGTCATTGTCACCTATAGTTTAAAGGAGAAGATACCTGAGCCCTCAAATCTGCACTCTTACAGTGAGTGATGCCCTGTCCTTGGAGAAGATAGAAAACAGGTCACTATGGATGTTACTAAGATACGGCACATCAGAAAACTCAAGGCTGTAAATCAATGATGGTGCTGGGGGCTTCAAAACGGCAGCTCTAGAGGTGCTTAGGAAGGAGGTATCAGGTAGAAGAGATGGCTTAGTTGGAAAATGCTCACCATACATGCACGACGCTCCGAGTTTTATCTTTATAATCTACATTTAGCTAGGAAGTGGTGGTGCACATCTTTCATCCCAGCACTTGAAGACAGAGGCAGGTGGATCTTTGCGTTTGAAGCCAGCCTGGTCTACAAGGAAAGTCCAGGACAGTCAGAGCTACCCAGAGAAATACCATCTTGAAACACCTAAACAAACAAACAAACCCAAACAACAACAACAACCACCACCCAAAGCCAAGAATAGCGGTGTGCCATGGAAATCTGGCATATTCAGCAAGTTCAACGTCAGTGAGAGAACCTGTCACAAAACCCAAATAAGATGGCGTTTGAAGAATGACAGCCAAGGTTGTTCTTTGGCCACCACATACATATATGGTCATGCATAACCATATATGTACACGTATCTCTACCAAAGAAGACATTCCATTATTAATGCGAACAAAAAATTGGTAAGGGGTGGGTGGGGGGTTTCCACAATGTTCCACCTTCTCTCTGTTCCAGGGTTGTTGCTTCTGGGCTCAGTACTCTATTCCTCTGTTACCACACCACTCTGGAGAGGAGGTGTGTGCACAGTGAGGAAGGCTGTATCTTCAAGTTTGCTAACTGCTCTTAATGTCCAGTTAGCAAATATCCCTTTCCTTCCGGCATGGGCTCTAGGCACCACATTTCCAAGGATGGAGACTGGAAAGGGCCAGATGAGCGTGGTAGCTTGGGACTAAATCCATCCTGATTCCTCCTCTGAGACACAAGGAGATTCTGTATCCTGAGGGTAAGATGGGAGTATCTTCTAGCTGATGACACCACACTCATCCACTGGCAGTGGAGAAGCAGGGTCAACTCTAATGGTTCTCGCCATGTTTGGCTCACTGGTGTCCCTGGTGGCCTCTTCCAGCCCATGCTACTTAGTTTTAAGGACAGCCTTAACACGCTGTGCCTCAAGGAAGGGCTTCCTGTGTTCTCAGAGTTTGGTGGAGGGGGGGGGGGAACTACTTCCCTTTTGGCTAAGTGGACATCTGGTATTTAAGACAACGTTACGATTGGGAGTGGATGTGAGACCCTCAGGAGTCCTCTTGCCGTAAGAGCCTTTCCCATGAGAAACCAGAAAGGAGAATGTGTGAGCCCTCACTTAACCCCAAACCTGCCCTGGGTCTGCATACCTACCTCCGCTCCAACCCAGAACCCCTGACTGAGAGTATAATGCATGGGCTTACTGTCCTCCAATTCACAAAATTACCAAGTGTAGCTTCCTTTTTGATGAGTTAGTTCTACCTTGGAGTTTTCCTTTCAAGGTTGGAATTGTTCTTATGGTTAGGAAAAGAAAAAAAAAAGGCGAGAAAGAGAGGAAATGAATTCAATTCGGTGCTGTAAATGACAACCCATACTTGAGCTATGTAGGGCTGAAGCCAGCAGGGGCAGGAAGCCCTGTGGGGAAGCTGCAAGTCGGAGGGGACAGCTCTGATTGGTCCACACATTGCAGATGGCGGCATGTGTGCCCTGGAGGCAACGTGCACAGGGATGCTAATGTCTAGAATTCACAAAGCCCCGGTGTGCTCCGACTTAGAGACAACTACAGATTTCCTACTTCCTCCATAACCTTCCTGTTCAGAGTAAGGGTTCAGCTGTAGCTGACTTTGTAATAACCCCTTC
Organism: Mastomys coucha; assembly: GCF_008632895.1. Lineage (NCBI taxonomy): Eukaryota > Metazoa > Chordata > Mammalia > Rodentia > Muridae > Mastomys > Mastomys coucha. The sequence goes on along the minus strand of NW_022196905.1, from coordinate 121,308,044 downwards.
TTGTCTAAGCACAGCAGACTCCCACTTGGCTCTAGGACTTGTCTTCAAGAAGCTGACTTGCACTTGAATTGAGGAAACAGGGCTAAGGGCCATCCCACTTCTCCAGCATAGCTTATCGAATCTTTGAAGATTTGATAGAATAGAGACAGAAAAGAATACCCTTCCAAATACTGTTAAGCTAGTGAAGCTGTGAATCGAGGCTGCTGTGGGCCTGGGCTGCCTTACACAAATTTTCTGAGACTCGAGAGAGACACAGAGTCTTGATGTACCCCAAGCCCCTGGACCCAGCTCTGCCTGAAGCTAAACTTAGGTTGTGCCTGAAGCCAAACCCTTTTTTTTTTTCTCAGAGACTGAATGGATTATGGATTTCCTTTTTCTTTTGTTTTTACCCCCCCCCCCTTCCTTTCTCCTCTTGTGAGTGCATGTCTGCATGTCTATATGTCTGTGTGCATGAGGGTGGCACAGTTTGTGTGTGGAGGTAAGGAGTGACTTTTGGGAGTCAGTTCTATCCTTCCAACATGTAGATTTTGGTGATCGAATGTAGGTTATCCAACTTGATGATACAGACCTTTATCCGCCGAACAGTCTTAGTTTCCCTTAGTTTCCATTTTTTAAAAGATACACATAGGCACATTCCATAACCTTTAGCATCAGAACTTGGGTCAGTCTCTCCCCCCTCCTCTGTCCTTCACTGTCTGTCTCTGTCTCTCTCTTTCTCTCTCTGCTTCTGTCTGTCTGTCTGTCTGTGTCTGTCTGTGCCTTTCTCTTTCTTTCTTCCCCCCCCCCCTCTCTCTCTCTCTCTCTCTCTCTCTCTCTCTCTGTGTGTGTGTGTGTGTGTATGTGTGTGTAAGTGAATGCTAGAGGATAGAACCCAGTCTTGCATGTTCTGGAAAACACTATGTTCCTATTCTACACCTCAGCCCTAAACTAAATTTCAGTGCCTAGAAATCTCATGGAGCGTCTATCTCCTATGTCTGGGTCTAACCTAGCCACCCTAGTGCCTGTCATATCGTCATCCCAGCCAGGATGTGAGCAAGAGATTCACACACATACATCCTTAAATGATATGATCTAAAACCAAGCACACGTCTCTTTTATTCCTATCTGCTAAAAGGGAAATACATGCTTACAGGAGTTACCTTTTCTTGTTGCGATAAAACATCACAACCAGAAGCAGCTTATGGAAGAAATCGTTTATTCTGGGCTTAGAGTTCCAGAGGGATTAGGGCTCATCTTGGTGAGAAGGCATGGCAACAGGCAGGTTTTCTGGCAGGATCGAGAAGCTGAGAGCTCACACCCTAAAGTGCACGTGTGAATCAGAGAAAGTGAACTGGAGACAGAGTAAGCCTATGGATGCTCAAATGATATCTCACCCTTAGAGAAGACATACTTTCTTCAGCAAGGCTGCACCACTGAAATCTCCCCAAGCAGTGCCATCAACTAGAGGCCAAGTGTTCAAGTACCTGACCTTCTGGTGAGCATTTCTCTTTCAAATGTCACAGGTGTGTTCTGGATAGACTGTATGGTGAAAGAAAGAGAGAAAGAAAGAAAGAAAGAAAGAAAGAAAGAAAGAAAGAAAGAAAGAAAGAAAGAAAGAAAGAAAGAGAAAGAGGGAGGAAGAGGTGGGTGGGCACATACTGTATCTGGTACAAGACCTAACAGTGTTCAAGAGTGCCATTAAGAATATTGAGTGTCTGAGAGCTTCAAGGAGAGTGGGTGCCTGGAAGGACCCTTCCCCGTGACATATTGAAGGCTACTTTAGAGAGCGAGTAAATGGTAAGCATCTTTGAGGATCTAGAGCAAGGGCTCTCAACTTTCCCGAAGCTTCAGGCCCTTTAATACAGAGCTCCTCACACTGTGGTGACCCCCAACTGTAAAATCATCTCATTGCTACTTTATGACTATAATTTTACTACTGCTATGAATCATAATATAAATATTTGACAAGCAGACTATCTGATATGTGACGCCTCCCTCCCCCCACAAAAGAGTCACAAGCTACAGGTTGAGAACTGCTGGTCTAGACAGCTTATGATAGAATTTAGTGACACATGAGGACATAGTCCCCAGTGACTGGCTGAAAGATCAAGTCTGAGTCAGCAGGATATGAATGGGTGAGCCTCCGTTAAAGGACTTTGCTTCGTGATGCCAGGAGCTGGAAACAGAGCATCCGAAGGAAGACTTATTAGCTCGAGGTAGAGCATGCTTGGGCATACTGAAGATGGGAAGCAGGGATCTTGTGGAAGAGATGGGCCTAGTGGTCTTGTTCCCAGGTCTCCTTGTTGAGCTTAGGGTCTTGTTCTATCATGGATAGACAGGTTCACCAGGGAGCCTGGACCTACCTGTAGCCCTTGGAAAAGGACCTTTAACATGCCTGCTATAACCAAGCATTCTGTTTCCCTTCTGTTGTTGCCTTCAGAGTGTGTGTGTGTGTGTATGTGTGTGTGCACGCGTGCGCGTGTGTGTGTACACATGACAGTTTGGCTGATAGTCAGGAAGGCTTAGTCTATGAGACTGTAATACTCTGGGAACAGGCTCTCTGACCTTGGAGAGTACAAGGAAGAAATCGTTTTTTTCTTTTGGCAATGTCATGTGCTTTGTTGAGACTTGATACATGGGGTAATAGCAGCCACCTTGCAAATTTGAGGGGACAGGTATGCTGAAAAAGACTCTTGTTATTGCAGGGGGTGGGGTTAGGTAGGGAAGTAACTCAGTGTGTAAAGTGCTTGCCTTGTAAGTGTGAGGACTCGACTTTGATCTCTATAACCTTTATACAAAATCGAGCATGCTGGAACACCATTGTAATTTTGGTGCTGGAGAGGCAGAGTCAGGGGGATCCCTGAGACTCTCTGGTCATCCCTCTAGATGATCTGGGTGAATCTTCGGTCCCACTGAGAAACAGTGGGTCTCAAAAATTAAAAAGGTAAAGAGTCTGGGGAATAACACCTTAGCCTGACCTATGGCTACCACATGCACACACACACACACATGTGCACCTGCTCACATGAATATATGTATGTATATGCACATACAGGCATGCCAACACACAGATGGCTACTATAGTTAGCATGGATGGGGGAGGATAAGAAAAGTAAATTTCTTGACAGTGTATGGAAGGCCCATACCTTACATCTGCTTCAAGACAATAAACCTTCAATGAAGCACTCTTTTGCCTTTACTCCACTGCTTGGCCAAGGCAGACATCACTAATCGATACTGAAGAGCCAAGTTAAGACCCACCAAACATTCATAGTATGGTGCTCCAGTGAGCTGGTATCTAGTTGTCCAATGTGTGAATAACCAGAGGATGGTTAGACACATACAGTAACCAGTATACTAGTATTTTAAGGTTTTGCTATATTGTTAACTTCTCTGGCTCACTGAGAAAAAACCCAAATACCATCCACACAAGACCTAAGGGTAAAGATATTGGACAGCCCCTTCCCACTGCAGTCTGTGAAGTTCACGGTGTCTGTTCTTTGGACAATACCAAAGGAGGAATGGCGGTCCCCACGTAACAAATTAAAGAAAGTAATGCCCCACTGGCAAGAAGATGTAAATAAAGATTCAAGACCCAAGACACTAAGGCCACATCACACCTGACTGTGTCCATCGGGTTGGGGATGGCAAAGTCCTTGGTCTGTCACTCAGATCCTCGATCAGACCTAGACCTTAGTGTCAGGATGAACACCTGAATAAATAGACAGGAGATGATGGATGCAAGAGAGAAAGAGGAGGAGGATGGAGGAAGGACGGGAAGGGGAGGGAAAGGAAGAAAAGGTAGAGTGCACCCAGGAGGTATGCTCCTGACCTTCGAACAGGTGGAGGCAGACCTGAAGAAATGGTGAAGCCGAGGGGTAATAAGAAGCCTAAGTGTTCCAGAGTCTGGGCTGAGAGGTGGTCAGATTGCCCAGCCAGTGGGGGCAGCCACAGGCTGTGATGAAGGTAAAAAGGCCCCTCCCTCAATTTGCTTCTCTAGTTAAGGACGCAGAAAGACTTCCGGGATAGGTGTTCAGTTCCCATCAATGCTGAAGCTATGACAGACAGAGTGTGTGTGTACTGATCATCATAGCTCTTGTGTGTCTTGCTGTCCTGGAGTTAACTTTATGCAGAAATGCTTTCCTTCCTCTCTGAGAAGTTCCCAGGCACCACCATAAAGTACTATCTCCACTGCAGCTCAGAAGTGGCCTCCACACGCCAAGCCCTGTGCAGTAGCAAGCAGAGCTGGGCTGGGAGGCATCTAACCATGGGGCCTTTCTCTGAGACACTGTGCGTCTGGGAGAATCAGGTTTTCCTGAGCTAGAGAAAACCCTGAGTATTCTGCATTTAATCGCTGCTCCAAACACTATGCTCTTTCCCATGTCTATAGACATACACACGTCCCAGCCACAGAGGATCCAGCCTAAGGACTGGCTCATGAATGGAGAAGCGGAGAAGGCTGGGCAGCTCAGCCCACCAAGGAAGGGGTTTGTTCCGCTAGAAAGTGTGCAGCCTGATATTCTTGTTAGGGTCTTCTGCTTCAGTTTTCTGCTATCATAAGATTTCTGCACACACAATACACACATACATACAGAGGCACGCATACACACACACACTCACACACACAGAGGCACGCACACACACGCACATGCACACACACACACAGTTACTTCAAAGGATTAAGGGAAAAAATTTAGCTTGAAGCTGAAGATAAAAGAAAATATTTTCACAACACTTCAAACTTTCGCAAAAGGAAATACTTCAGACAATGTTACAGAACTAGGACATAAGAACTGACTTAAATTTTAATATTTATTTATGTGCCTATGAGCTCATGCACATACCATAGCGCATATGTGGAGGTCAGAGGACATCTTTTAAGATTGTGTTCTTTCCTTTCTACCATGTAGGTTTCCAAGGATTAAACTCAGCTCATCAAGTTTGGTGTTAAATATCTTCACCCACTGAGCCATCTAGTCACCTTAGTAATTGCTTTTTAAAATCAGAGAAGAGAGGAGCTGGGGTCTCCGGAATACACATGTGCATGCATCTATGGTTAGGGTCTTCTCAATGAGTTGTCTTCTCTTCCCACTGCAGCCTCTCCCCCACAGCCTAAGCCCTGGGCACTGATGTAGGGGTGAGAAGAGCCACAGGCCACCTGCCTCTCAGATGCCACCAGGATCTGCCTATGTCTCCTTTTCTGTTCAAAGCAACATAGACGAGACCCCTGAGTTAATTGCAAAACAACCCCAGACGAGGAGAAAAAGACTCCAGGAATGCAGTCAGACACACCCCTCTCATCTCGTTAATTGTCAGCCTGGTTCTTCATTTTCTGCACAAATAAATCGCCGGCCCAGAAAACACGAGCCTGATCCACGGGGACCCAGAAAGGGCAGGGCGGCCTCGGAGCCTCAGGACACGTTTGTTTCTTCCGTGTAAGATGTCGACTCTAATAAAGGGAGATGGCCGGAGCTTAACTGTGCTTTCCCCGGAGGGTGAGACGTCTGGTACCTGAATTTCAATGGTTCTCACTGCAGCACTGTTCCATCCCCGGGCTTTCCGGCTCAGGAGCCTAGCCTGTCGTTGAGCCTAAGCTCGTCTGGTAACCAAGGCAGCCTGTGTTATGTCTGTCTCGGGCATCTCTCGATAGCCTGACACCCAGCTTTGCATAAATATTTAAGTCCCAAGAAACACAGCTCTACGGGGCTCAGTCAAACTCTGAGGTCAAAGTCTCATTTCCACACATTGTCCTTTTGCTGAGCAGAGTGTGAGCAGTTTCCTCACGATATTTATTTGTTTATAGAGAGAGTCTCATATCACCGAGGCTTGCCTTGAATTCCTCCTGATCCTCTATCTTCCAAGTCCATGAATTATGGGAGTGTACCGCCACAGTTTATGCAGTGCCGGGGAGTCGAACTCAGGCCTCTGTGCCTGCTAGACAAGAATTCTACTAACCGAACCATATTCTCAGCCCTGTTCATTGTAAAGAAAAGCATGTCTGCCACTAAACCTGCTGCCTTGATTTCTCTTGCTAATCTATTATAAAACTGTGACTTAAACCTGAGTCTGAGCTTGGGGGTCCCCCGAGCTCACTTCTCTTATATTCATGGGATTCAACACTTTTGTTCCCGGGAAAGACACCTGCCTGTTTTGTGGGTTGGATAGGCAGGTTGCATATCCACCGTTTACTTGAACTGGCAAGCATTTGAGCCTGTAGCTGATGCCAGTCACCCCAGGACCTTCTCCCTCCACACAGGTCTTTCTGCTGCAGGCCAGGCTTGGCATGGGCTGTGTGCCCTTGTAAGCAGTCTTACTCCTGCTCCATTGCCCACGGGTCTCTGCAAGGAGGCAGCCTGAGCAACTGTGTGTGCGGAGAAGGCCTGGCTAGTCACCAAAGAGGCACGGGATGGGTTCAAATGAAGGGAGCCTGGGCATGGTGAAGGCATTTGTTCCTTTAAGTGAATCGTCCTCCCAGTGTCTGGATGAGTCCTTGGTGAGAAGAAGTCTCCCCAGGGCTTACATCCCATTTTGTAGCTGTCATCTCTCCCCAATCATCTTTCTCTTCCTTGGAAGGAAAGAGTTCTCAAGGTAATTGGACATGTCACAGTAGCTCCTGACAGAGCAAGGCCAGACTCCCTCGCACTGTGTGTGAATTAAGTGAACCCCTGTCTAAGGGGTTGAGTCTCCAGGCAGGACTCCTCCTTGGAGTCGGAGAAAGAATTGTGGAAAGAGTGTTCCCAGGGCAGGAGAGGGAACATGATGTGCCTTCTGAGGTGGATTTTGGCATGAGGTTTTGTCTTGATCAATGAGGAGTCCTTTTTAATTTTTTTTTTTTAATTCACGTGGGTGCCCATGAAGGTCAGAGGAGGTTATTGGATCCCCTGGAGCTGGTATTACAGGTGGTTCTGAGCTGCCTAACATGCTGTCTTAGTGAGGGTTTCTATTCCTGCACAAACATCATGACCAAGAAGCAAGTTGTGGAGGAAAGGGTTTATTCAGCTTATACTTCCACATTGCTGTTGATCACCAAAGGAAGTCAGGACTGGAACTTAAGCAGGTCAGAAAGCAGGAGCTGATGCAGAGGCCAGGGGTGGGGGGGTGGGGGACGGGGGATGCTCCTTACTGGCTTGCTTCCCCTGGTTTGCTCAACTTGCTTTCTTATAGAACCCAAGACTACCAGTACAGGGATGGCACCACTCACAAGGGACCCTCCCCGCTTGATCACTAATTGAGAAAATCCACAGCTGGATCTCATGGAGGCATTTCCTCACCTGAAGGTCCTTTCTCTGGGTTAACTCCAGCTTGTGTCAAGTTGACACACAAAACCAGCCAGTACACACAGGTTCTGGGAACTGAACCTAGGTCCTCTGCCAGAGCTGCAAGTGTTCTTCACTGCTGAGCCATCTCCCACTTCCATGCATCTCCTGACCTCTCTGTGCTTGGGCATGGGGGGCAGGGAATTGTTTGTGCCAGTGCCCCTCCAGGACACGTCCTCCCTATAGTAGTTGGTCTGTGTGACTCTACTTTCCCTAGAGGCCCAAACTGCTTCCTGCTCTTCTCTGTATCTTTCCATCCTGGCACCTGCCCCTCTGTACAGTCTACACCAAGTCTGTATTTTGTGTTTTCCCCCAAGAACGTCAGGTCTAAAAGCACAGGGGATGTCTCTCTATCCCACGTCAGCCACACATACGGATTCAAAAGAGGCATTCATGGTTGCATGAGCTCCGAGTGACAATAAAAAAGTCACAAAAGTCCTGGCATTGCAAAGAGAGACATGAGGACTAGAGAGGGAGCTGGCTTTGGGAGAGCATGAAGATCAGAGTTCAAATCCTTAGAACCCTGTTAAAGCTATACCTGCCATTTCAATAGTTCTACTTGTGAGGCAGACACGGGAGAATTGCTGAAGGCCCACAGCCCAGCTAGCATTGCATATGTAGTGGCTGGCAAGAGAGAGTCTCAAACAGACTGGAAGATAAGGACCACCTGAGGTTCTCCTCTGGCCACCATATGTGTACTGGGATATATATGTACCCATACACTGTTTCACACACATAAACACAAATATAATCATATACATATTAAAAGAAAAGGATGCATGAATAAACCAAAAGTCTCATTCCATCTATGTTTTGAGGAAAAGACTTTCTGGGAAGATGGTGAAGGACTGAGTGGTTTTGCCCCAAGCAAGGAAATGGAAGGAAATTTACCCCAAATTGCTCACAGTTACCCTCTCTGGCCAGTAGGCCGTTTAGCTTACTTAGACTGTGCCACAGAACTTTCCCTGGAGATATCCGTATCTATGTTAATAGTGAGAGCTTGTGACACACCCAAGTCCTCAGTGACTCCATGGTCAATTTTGGCTGCTCTGCCTAGTGCAATTATTAAGAGGGTATGGTCAGGTTGAGGGTAGGTCTCTGGGGCGGTAGACTCTGTGGGAGGTCAGCAATAAATGAGGGGTAGGGGAAAACAGGGAGGGAGGAAGGGAGGGAAGGAGGGAAAGAGGGAAAGAAAGTGAGAGCGAGAGAGAGCTAGAGAGAGAAAGAGAACAAACAGAAGATATCCAATTCCTCACAGAGAAAGACAAGCAAGAACTGACTGTTATATTTGCTTAAACTGTACACATACTCAAGTCAGAAGGAACCACAGAAGCTAGTGCAGGTGGCTCAGCATCTGCGTGGTGTCACCAGGTTGGGCTGTGTGGCACCAGATGGGCTCAGGAGGAGGAGGACTTCTCTCTTGCCCATCTTTCTACCTCACTGATTTTTGAGCCAAATTTACTTTTGGGAAATAAGGAAGGGACTGGAGAGATGGTTCAGCAGTTAAAAGCACTGGCTGTTCTTCCAGAGGACTAGGGTTCAGTTCCCAGCACCCACATAAACTGTCTGTGAACCAGCTGTTAACTTCAGTCCCAGCATCTCTGATGTTCTCTTCTGGCCTCTGATGGTACTGTATAGATTTGGTGCACAGATGTAGGCCAAACACTCATACACATAAAACAGGATGAAAAAAAAAAAAAAGAAAAGAAACATCAAAACCAAGGCTGGAGAGATGGCTCACAGGTTAAGAGCATTGGCTGCTCTTGCAGAGGACCCAAGTTGGGGTCTCAGCATCTATGCTGGGAGTCTCACGGGCAATCTGATGCCCTCTTGTGGCCTCTGTGGGAACTGCATTCATGTGAGCACATAATTTTCTTAAAAAAAAATTAACAAAAGAGAAACAATGAAGCTGGTACTGTGGTGCTTCAGAGATAGAATCAGAAAGATTGAGTTAAAGATCAGCCTAGACAATATGTCAAGACTCTTATTCTTATCTCAAAAAGCTTAAGTCCATCAATAAATCAATCAGACACAGAGGATGGACCCAGAGAGGCTCCTGTGGCTGACAGGAGGAGACCCAAGGGTCTTTGGGCCTTCCCACAGCCCAGCCAGAGGTGGATAATCTTAGCAGAGATAAAAGATTACAGATGATACATCCAAGGCCAAGGCACCAATCTCCAGGCTCCTGAGAGGTCACTGTTAAGCCTGTGTGTCACACTTGACAGGCCACGTTTGTTGTCTGGTGACCCTGACGGGCAGACGGTAGCAATGTGATTCTGTATGGCCTTCCCAGCCATATGACTTAGGTGTGTGTGTGGCCACAAACTATTCTTAGATGTGTGTATATGTGTGTGAGTATGTGTGTGGTCACACACAATACTTAGATGTGTATGTGTGTGAGTATGTATGTATGATCACATACTATCCTAGGGGTGTGTGTGTGTATGGCCACATACTATCTTCAGGTGTGTGTGTCTGTCTGTCTGGTCACAAACTATTCTCAGGTATGCGTGTGTGTGTGTGTCTGTGTCTCTCTCTGTGTGTGTTCATGCATGCTCACATATGTATATGCACGTATGCACATATCTGTTGCCACACATACACTATCTTAAGGTGTGTGTGTGTATGGCTATGCTGTCACACCATCCTTAGGAGTGTGTATATGTGTGTATATGTATCTGCAGCCACACATCATTCCTCTAAAGGGCTGAGAAGCCTCTGGACAACCAGGCTGAGACCAGCTTCCCTAAGTGAGTGTTGGTGTAAGCATGCTGCTCACAGGGTGGAGGAAGGGGCCCAGCCACTGGACGACCTACGTTCTACATCTGGCATTTTGTAGCTTTTGTAACTATGAGTTTCTTTGCTCCTGTGGCTGCACCTGTATCCTTCCTCATCATAAACCATAACCAGTGTGGTTTCTAGTGATGATTCACAGGACACTCCAAACCCACATGGACTCAGAGGTGAGAAAGGCCATGTGACTGCCCCTCTGCCATAGTGCTGGGATGGTTGACTGACTCCCTGCCCTCTCCTTACTGTTTCCTCGAAAGTGTTTGGCTTGTGGCCAGTGCTTTCCTGATGGCCGTGCAGCCGTCAGAAGGAAGCACCTTGGGCACCCAACAGGAAGTGTGGTGTCCATCCCCCATTACCGAGCCTCCCTTGGCCAGCGCTCAGCCTGGGCATGCAGTGAGACTGGATGAGGCCCTTCCTCATCTTATCCCCTCATCCAATGAAGCCTGGAGGCCACTCTGGTCAGCCCTGCACCCATGCTCTGCTTACAACACACATGCCAGCTTCCAAGGCTGCCGGCATTCCAGGGCAGGCCAGAAATGAGTGACCATCAGCCAGCAGACATGGGATCTATTGGAACGAGAGTGAATACAAATTGGTCAATGGGGGCAGAGAACAAGGTCACAAGCCTTCGTCAGCCTGGGTAGAAGGAAACAGTGGGCCCAGGGGGCATTGGCAGTAGACACCATCTGTACTTGTCAGGTTGGGGGATGCCCAGTGGGTACAGGATGCCCATCCAAGGAGCTTCCCCTCTTGGCACCTTGGCACTAGCTAAGCTTCTTTGATTCTTCTCAGGATGGACCTCCAGGGACAGGCAGCTAATTTTGGATTATTCCTCTGTGGCTGCTCAGTGTGAGCTGTGGTCTAGCAGATTCATAGCCATCTGATGGAAGGCCAGTGGACGCCAAAAAAGCTTCGTGTGAACTGCCAACCAATTCTAACTATGCAGAAAATCTGAAAGTGGCCTTCTAGATGCCAGGCTGTGAGAATTTACAAAATGGGAGGAGAGAGGTGGAGACCTGACGGATGGCTTTGTTAGGGAAAGAGGCATAAAGGCATGCACCCAGGAAAAAGATGCAGGCTAGGCAAGCAACCACACCTTGGTCTTTGTTGTTTTTATAAAATGTAACAGAAGGGCCGTGAGATGGCTCAGCAGGAAAGGGGCTTGCTGCCAAGACTCAAGATCTGAGTTCAATCCCTGGGACTAACCCGGTGGGAAGAAAGAAACAACTTCGGGTGTGTGTGTGGGGGGGGAGGTACACATACATACACTCTGGTAGGCACTCCCTGAACCTACAAATAAAAAAAAAAAGAAGTATGATTTTAAGAGTTTATATAGCCAGAGAAACTTTCTCCTGCTAAAGCCAGTCACTAGCATGCCAGGCCCCTGGTCATTTGTGATGGAGACATATGGATAAAGATTCCTTCCTGGTCACCATCCGGTTGGTTGGTGAAGGGTTTTGGGTGTGTTCTGTTTTACTTTGGTGTGTATTTTTGGTACTGGGTCATGTAGGGACATTTTTATACATATATAATCTATTTTTTGCAGGTGAAGCCTTTGAAAAGTAGTTGCTGTTGGGATCCATTAGCGAAGACCAATGACCTCAATTAAGAGTGATTGACAGCAGAGCAAGAAGTCTGCCACCTCCCTGCAGTGGATTCGTGGCTGGGAGAAAAACAGTCCCGCCCCCTTGATTCTTCTCTCTACTCTCTTTCCTAAGCCAGCGTGGACACATTTTTCTGGGACCCTGGATCACAGGGGTGGCCCATGAAGACCCAGATCCCCACAGGGGATGGTGGTCTACATTAGAAATGTCACTCAGACTCGCAGCCACAGTTTCTAATCTCCTGGCAACACAAACCCAGTCTCCTCCCTCTGGTTCCCTCCGGCCTTCATGCGCTGACCAGTGAAGAGAGCAAGGTGCTGACAGCCAGCAGAGGGCAAGGAGAGCCGGTCAGCTCCCACATTCAACTGCATGCCGCCAACCAAGGAACACTCTGTGCTCCTTTGATGCAAAAGCAAAACAACAACAACAACAACAATAAACAACCCAAGTGTTTTAGTACCTTGAAAGAAAGATGGAGAAAGCTGTCTACCTCACTTCTCATGAGAACGGTCATGCTGGGCTGGATGGCTCATCTCTGGGATGCCAGCTACTCCAGAGGCTGAGGCAGGAGAATGGCAAGCAAGGGGAAAGGCCAGGCAACTTTCCAAGACTGCTTTATAATACAAAATAAAAAGGGAGTTGACGACATAGCTCAATAATAGAGTACTTGACTAGGACTAGGTACTAGGATAGGTACTAGGTCCTGTATTCCATCCCTAGTACTGAAGAGGATGAGGGGGGAGGAGAAGAGAAGGGAGGAGGAGGGGGAGGAGAAGGGGGAGGAGAACGGAAGGAGGAGGAGAGTTCCCATGAAGAAGAACATTATCTAATACCCAAGGCCTTCCTAAGCCAAGCTGGCTGGTTCATCTGCAGAGATCTAACCACTAAGGCTCCCCATGGTGTGCCACCAGCCATGTTGTCCTCTGGCTTTTCCTGAGCCTTGGCTGTGTTTACAAAGCATGATTCCCAAACACTGGCACAGTCATGTACTTCAGAGCTGTGCTTTCTGGAACATGTCTCTTATACCTTGCTTAATGGCTGATAACAACATTTTTTTTGGGGGGGGGGAATAAATTTTAGGGAGGAAGAATATCTTTTATCAGGAGGTTTTCACTGGGAATATATCTGCACAGAAAGTCTTATGGCAAAGACCCACTTAAGAGACCACACAGATGGGGGAAAGGTGGTCCTTGAGTTTGCATCAGGCTACGAGCTGCCCAGCATTTTCCTGCCAGGGTATTTAAAAAAAAAAAAAAAAAACCATCTGAGGACAGATGACTCAGCTGAACAGGATGGGTAGCCAAGGGAGATCGTACCCTTCCCAGCAGCCCTTGAGGAAGCTTGTGGGGAGCTAAAAACCACAGGTCACTGGGAGGACCCTAGGGCAAGGTGGGCTAGGCAGGTAGCGGTGGCGTCAGGTCTGAGCTAGCCCCTTGGAGGTGGGATCTGGTGCAAACCAGAGCCAGGATGACACTTTGATCAGTAAACCTAGGCTTAGTGGTAGACATGGAACTAGGGAAGAGCTGCGCCTCGGAGGGCCCGGCATCCTCTCTCTTCTCCTTGCATTTGTGGGTCATAGGAACACGATTATCATCACCCTCATCCTGAGGGGGTCACAGGACAGGTGGCATGCTACAGATGGCTTATTTGAAGAAGGAGCCGTGTTGTAAAGCTGACCCTGCAGCTGGAGTCACTGATCCACACTGTGGTGACCCACAGAGGTAGTGTGCGGGGCCATTTAGGACAACTTCTGAGCGTAGCCTTACTGACTTCATTGTCAGAAACAGCATTCTAGTTGCCACCTGTTGTCTGGTTCCTATCCCCAATGTGAGAACGAGAGCTACAGAGAAACCCGGGGCTCTGACCATTCCTTTCAAAATCAACACATGCGCGTTAACAACCTTGCTTTCCGTGCTGTCTGCCTGTTAGTAGGAACAGGCCTCCACACCTCTCCAAACCCACAGGATGCTGAAAGGATCTGATGGCTGAGCTGGAACCCTGAGAAGTGCCCTGGGACAGAGACCTGAACTAGCTTCTCGTCACAGCTTCTGCACATTGAGATTTTTCAAAGATGTGTCTCTGACATTTTCATAGCATTTTCTTAGGAGATGCCCGAGAAAACCAAGTACTTGGAGGGCTTGGAAGAATCCTGTCCTTCGGACTCCCTATCTGAAAGACAAAGCCCCAGGGCAGGTTTGCTCTTATAAAAAGAAACATACCATTAAAAAAAAAAAATGTTCCACCATGACTGCAAAGATTCCAGCGCCTTCCCTCTCCCGGATCCTAAAATCTCATTATCGCATTCTCTCCACTGTGGGTAGATGTTTCTCAGGTACCATTAGGTCCTCAGGTGAATTCATAGGAGTGGAAACAGAAGATGAATCTGAATGGGCTTTGAGGGTCATCAGGGTACAGGGCTCCCTGTGTGGCTTTTGGGTTTGAGTTCCTATTGCCTCTCAAAGGGTTTCACCGTCAGGAAGCAAATCCAGCCACCTTTGGTTTATGACCCCGGGAAAGAGGCTGCATCAGCCCTGTAATCACCTACAGTTCTGGTAGGTGGATACTTGCTTCCCAGAATCCCCATAGTTACACCCTCAGCATCCCCATGGTTACTCCCTCAGGCTTAAGGCACAGGCTACTTTGGAGGCAAAGACTGTGGTGATGAGGTTCATTGAGTGTCTGTTCTAGGTACTCAGCAAGAGGATCAAAGGGCCCCACCCACCATGATTCTAAGGGACCATCTAAGGGACCCATGGTAATTCTAAATGATTACCAAGGGCCACTTAGGTGTCGGGACACTTCCCGCATGTTGCTTTTACTTGACCCAACAGGCTTGGGAGAAACTATGGTGGGCTTTGTCGTTTTCCCCTGATGGAGAATAGAGCCCTGTTTCATCTTGCTTGAACTTACAATTGTGAGCCACTGAAGTGGACGTTTCTGGTTTCTTTAAAAACTCAGTCGTGTCACGTGATGTGCATCTGGAAGCTGTTCTGTGAGAGGGCATGTGATGTGTTGCTCAAAGTAGACCCTTAAGAGGGTCCATGATGTTTGGAGGAAGTATAAATGGAGCCCCAGAGTCGGCGTGGGGTTGCTCTTGCGTTGCGACACCCGTGCAATGTTTCACTCGTTTTTGCTGGTCTTCATTGGCCTTTGCTGACCATGCAATGTTATGCTGGTCTTTAACTTCGTGTAAAGAGAGGTGCCAAGGGACTTCTTGTAGTATTCTGGCTGATTCTGGCCACCTCTGCGGACTTGTGCTGACTCAGCAGAACCTCGGTGTTTCTGTGGGATCAAGCCACCACTACTGACTTATGTTTGGTGTTTGTTGTCGAGATACCAGTAATCCAGTTCAATAGCAAAGAGTGGAACAGTACCAAATAACTACTTCTAAATAGGTCCAAAACCCCATTTTCCTATTCTTGCTCCCCTACAACTGGTTGGTGGGCTAGAAGGAAGGTTGAGGTATTCAGGAATCTTAAATAAAGTAGGCTTAGAAAAATCAAAGTCTACAAGCCACTCTTCCTAGATTCTGTTAGTTATACTCTAGATGGAACGGGCTTTCAAGTATCTTACCTCACCCAGAGATAGCTGGGCAAGACGGACACTTTTCTAACTGGTGTCTCCTGAGACCATGAAATTGGTGATGAGTGAAGGGTTGAGTAGGGGAGCAGATGTTGAGGCTGATGGTGATATACCTCGGGACCACTGGTGGACATGGTGACCAAAACTACACCCTACCATTGGATGGTAAGTAAAGGATGCTGGACCAGCCTCTCCTGCCCTCTTTCCTTAGATGTTCTAGATGTTCCTTGCCTCCTCCACTTCTGTGAACCATTCTACAGCCCTCCCATAGAGCTCCGTTCTGGGTCTCCTGACAGTGTTGCTTTCTGCTGTTGTGTAGTGTGAGAGTCTGACGATGTGTGCTCACAGGAGGCTCTGTGATGCTGAGGAGGTCACGGAGCTTGTGGGCTCCCTGGGATCTGCTCACGACCATGGTGTGTCCAATCCCACTATCTGCTTTCCCATAAATGCACACAAAGATTTAAGGTAGTAGGGGGAGGAACAATACTGTTCTGAAAATGGTGTCCTCCCCCAGTTCACGTGTTTAAACACCATAAGGGACTTCATTGGGAGAGAGGGCTATGGGGAGGTAATGGGATTAAGTGGGACTCCAAATCAGTAGCACTGATGTTCCTGAAAGAAGAGAAAGAGACTAAGGTATCTATCTATCTATCTATCTATCATCTATCTATCTATCTATCTATCTATCTATCTATCTATCTATCTATCTATCTATCTATCTATCTATCTCCCACCTCCTCTTCTTTGCCCCCTCCCTGTCCACCTAACAAAGAAAGCATACCTTGTAAAGACACAGGAAAAAGTCATCTACAGCCAAGTAGAGCCCTTACCAAACACTGAGCCTATGGGCGCCCTGATCTTGGTAATCCAGCTTACAGAACTGCTGGGAAATGCACTTTCTGTCGTTCAGTCCTGAGGCCTGTGAATACAGGTGTAGCTATAACTGCGCTTTCCAAAGACCACTCACCGATGAGTCCATAGTTCGGTAGACCTAGTCTATGTAAACTGTGACCCAGATCTTTCTCAAAGTAGTAGGTGGAATGGATGAAAGTGACTATCCCACCCTCCTGGAGCTGGGTGGTGTTTAAGGACTAGTCATTGAAAGGATCCATGAGCCAAGCCGTCCCATGAGCCCTGATCCACATGAAACATGAGGCCATCAGAACACAGCTGGTGCCTGGACCTGCTCCATCAGGCCTGGGTGACACAAAACACTTAATCCTACTGGACTTTCCTTTCCGGGGAGGTGAGGGGACTTGGCTTTTTGTGTGAGTCTATGTGTGTTTGCATGGGCCTGGTGTGTGAGTGCATTTCTCTAGGTGAAGGGCAAAGGTCAACCTCAGGTGTCACTCTGCAGGGGCCGTTCATTTGTTTTTTTCTTAGACAGGGTCTCTTAGTGACCCAGAAATGGCCAGTGAACCTCAGGAATACCCGCCTCTTCCCCTGCCAGAGTGACAAATGTCATTTTGCCCTCAGGTCCTCACGTTTGCATGGCAAGCACTTTACCAACAGGCCCCGCCTTCCTGGTCTCAGAACCAGCCTGCTCTCATCGATGGGGGCATCTCAAGGGAGGACATGGTCAGCATACTGCTGCTGGCTCTCAGCCTGCTTTTGCTGTTTTACTGCAGGAAACCGAGTTTATGCCATGATGCAAAACAGAATCAGAGCAGTGTTCCGAGTCCCAGCCCCATGCCTCACAGACAGACCAAGGGTGTACGTACAGGACCCATCAGAAGGAGGTCCTTGTCTATCTTAGCATGGTGAGACACCCATCATGAAATCCCCTCCAGGGCTGCCACTTGGGCTCCTTGATGCCTCTTGAATTCCTCATTGTTTTGAATCAGAGATGGAAGGATTTTTCTTTGAACCAGAAAACTATACATCAGGCTCTCGAAAGGCGGACTCTGAAAGCCTCATGCATAGATAACGTACCTGTAGATGGGTCAGACCCTGGCGTATTGAGGACAATGATAGCCTTCAACTTTTCTCCACTTCCCTGAAAAGAAGTTATGATTTGAAGGTGGAGAGCCTCCGAGCGAGGCCTCGAGAGTTAATGGGACCACTTTGGCTAGGTGCCATCACGTCTGAAAACCTGAATAATGAGGCACACTTTGCCCTTCATGTCTCAACAAAGCCCTAAGTAATGGCAGAGCTATTATCCCAGGCTCCGATTGACATGGCCTTCTAAAAAAGCCTGGAGATTGTTAAGTGGGCTGCAACAAGAAATACTTGGGAGAACAGAGCGAATGGAAAGTTCTACAGATTCTTTTTTTTTTTTTTTTCTATTCAAAGTGGGACACCACTCTGGCCCAGAACTGGAGTTGCTGAGGCTTCTAACACTACATTGGGGATGTAGATGATTATCATCTATATGGGCCATTACTGTGATAAGGGCAGAGTTACGCACAGGTTACCTGTCACCTTGGCCAAGTCAAGCCAAAAGCAAGAGGCTGTCAATTACAATACCCTTCCTCTTGCTGTGAACTAGCCAGGGGCACTCGTGGGTGGAAGACCACCAGACTGACTGCACTGTACCACTTCCACACCTACATGAGATTTGTTCTCTAAGGTGACTAAAGGTTTTGTCAGTGTGTCTTTCCAAGATGACCAGGGATTCGGATCTCACCTAAGTGAAAGAAAATGTCCTAGTTTTGTTTCTATTGCTATAATTGAAAACAGAAACCAACTGAGGGGTGTTAGGCGTGTCATCCCTGATTATTGTCCATCATTTCCATAGTCTATATGGTCACTGTCCATATTTCAGAGAAGCTGAAACAGAAACTCAGCTAGTCACACAAGATCACAGTCAAGAGAAGAAGGAATAAACCCACCCTTGCTTGCTTTTAACCAACTTTCCCCTCTTATGTGCAGGACCCCCGACTAGAGAAGGGTGCTGCCCATAGTGGGCCGAGTCTTCACCATCAGTCAACAATCAAGAGAATCCTCCACTGGTGCATCCATAGACCAACCTGATCTATACAATTCCTCATTAAGACTCTCTGCCCAAGTGCTTCTAGGTTATGCCAAGCTGACAGTTAAAACCAACCAGCAACAGAGAACTGCAGACCTTGAACTCTGGAACCTTGAAGTCCTGAGAGAGTTGTGGCGCTTATCCTGGCAGACTCACTGGAAGTCACAGGTCCCCCTGTTCATCCAGGGCTGCTCCCCTATGACCAGACACGTCTCATCTGCACACATTGGCTCAACTCCTCTGCAAGAACACCCACCTTAAGCTCACCATTGGTCGTATGTCTGCTTCCCCTCTGGGCTACGCTTGGATCTTGCCCATTCTGTATCTAAGCCACAGTTGCTGGGTGGGTGTATGACATATTCAAGGTGTTCCAAGGTCACTGCCAATCTTGACTCACATTTTGGCATCTGGGGGAGGGGGCTTGCCCTAGTTTATTTCCTCTATAAATGTTCTGCATGTACCCGTGAGATATAATAACCCCCCTTTTAAAAACAGCCAGGATAGGATGGCAAGTTAAGACTGGGAGTTTTCAGGGAGATTTTCTCATCCTTAGGATTCTGCTGTCCCAGGCTATCCCCGGCATTGTGAGCTTTTTCTCATCACCACAGACCCCACACCTGGAGATGCTGTGCATAAGAACCTGGGTGTGAGGTCTAACTCAGTCTCTCTTGACCACTCTGCACTAAAGGGGCAGAATATGAAAGTTTTGGACTTATAGGGCCAAATTCTCATCTTCCTAATTTTATCTGGTGGGTCCAATGTGTCATTGTGATTGGGCAGTCAGATAATTTTACTTTTTTTCCAATATGCAACATTTAGTTCCACATACTGAAGGCATAGCATACATGTACCTTGTGGTGTCAGAAGTCCCTCTCATGGGTCCAGAAGTAATGCTTATTTTTAAAACATCTGCTTAAATTTTACACATGTGGAGGTATGTGTGTGCATCTGTGTTTTGAGTGCATACCTGTATCACACACGTGCAGTGCCCATGGAGTTCAGAAGAAGGTGTAGGAGTCCATGCAGTTGGAGTTACAGATGGCTGTGAGCCACGAGGTAGGTGCTGAAAACCAAACTCAGATCCTCTCTCTACAAGAGCAGCAAGTGCTCTTAACCACGGAGCCATCTTTCCAGCCCTGCTACATCATATTTTGCTTAGGTTACTAGTGGAAACTCATATAGAAAGTTTCCGTATGAGCATATCTCATCATTCTCTAGGTCATAGCTGAAAGTGGAGGTAATGAGCCATCCATCAACTGCTTAACATCTGGAAGAACTTCCACACTCCTTGCCAGAGCAGAGTGCTCCCTAGTCCTCCCTCACCGCCACTGAGCTAGAGAGAGAGGTCCCTTTTCCTCAACACTGGCTGTCTTCTGAAGCTAATCATGCTGATGAGCTGGAAGTGGCATCTCACTGTGGCCTGATTTACATTTCCCTGGTGAGCAATTAACGGGAGCCCCTCTTCACACGCTTACTGGAGAAAAGCCTTCAGCCATCCTTTGTCTACGCTTTAATTGAGTCGTTTGTGTTTTTATTATTGAACCGGAAGAGTTATTGGCTAGGCTCGGCACTTATCATCAGGTCACCAACTTCCAATATTTTCTCCCAATTTTGAAAGTGACACCTTACCCTTCTTTACAGGGTTCTTTTGAAGCACAAAAGGATTAATTTTAATGAAGTACAGTTTTTCCTTTGATTGCCTGTGAGTTTAGAATTAGAGGTAAGAAACTATTCTCTTTGTTCTTTCTTTTTCATTTGTTTGTCTGTCTGTCTGTCCATCCACCCATCCACTCACCCACTTGACCATCCATCCATTCATTCGTTATGTAGCTCTGGTTAGACTGGAACTCACTATGTAGACCAGGTTGGCCTTGAACTCAGATATCTGTCTACCTCTACCTCTAGAGTTTTAAAACTCAGGTGTGTGCCATCATACCTAGTTAAAAATGATACTCAAATCTAAGGTCATGTCCAGCTGTGTGATTCTAAGTTCTCATCTCAGCTCTTTCATCTGGATATTGGTCCATTTGGAATTAACTTTTTTTGTTTGTTTGTTTTTTGAGACAGGGTTTCTCTGTACAGTCCTGGCTATCCTGGAGCTCACTTTGTAGACCAGGCTGGCCTCGAACTCAGAAATCCACCTGCCTCTACCTCCCAAGTGCTTGGAATTAACTTTTATAGCTGGTAGGAAGCAAGGGTCTGGTCTTGTTTTTCTGCATGAGGATAACCACCTGTCTGATCACCATTTATTAGAAGAGCCATTGTTCTCCCATTTTGTTTTCTTGATACTCACTGTCATCAAAAACCAATTAACCATAAGATGACAGGTTCATTCAGGAACTACAAATCTTCCTCATCTACCTGTAGACTTGGGTCTGTCTCTATCTTTTCCTACCTTTTTGTAACAGCACTACACAGTTCTGATTCCTGTAGCCCATAGTAAGCTTTAAAACAGGGACCTTGAACCCTTCTTTATCAACATAATTTCTTCTGTCTTTTGGGTGCTCAGGACCGAACTCGGTATATCACAAATGCTGTGCAAGTGACAAGTCTAGACCCAGGCACACCCCCAGACCCTCTGTGCATTCCTGAAGCAGGTGGACAACTTCTGCACAAAGTGGTAAGAATCCCATTTGAATTTACCAGCCTGCCATTCTCGTTTTAGCAAATGACTCCTCGTTATCCCTCATGTAAGCAATGCTAACTTAACTCAGTGAGTTATATACATGGAGCTCTGTTGAGAACTTGTTCAGAAGGCTTTCCCAAATGAAAGGGAGGGAATGAAGAAAGGCCATACATATACATATATACACCTATACACATACACACATGTACATATATTCATATACATGTAATGTCAGTGACAGGTACCCAACAGTAGCATGTGGAGGGATCAAAAGGTTGTTGGTTAACACTTGAGGCCGATGTGGTAATGGGGAAGCCCAGTCGCCATAGAGACCTTGGGAAAGAACCAAGAAGCTGAGGTCAGGGAGAGCACAGGATGAGCGTGTACAGTGTAGTCACGTTTAGGGATGAGCAATGGAGGTTGACCTTAGGCATGATGATGGACAGTCCAGATCAGTAGCATGTTCAAGTCCAGGTCTAGAGCCTCAGGTGTCCTCGGCTCTTGGGGAGCATATAAACATGCTTAAAACTTAGATCTCTGCCCAAAAGCATAGGGAGTCTCTCCCCGCGGATCCTTGTTCCTTGCACAGCCAGCTGACTCAGCCAGGAATGTGCACACAACTCTATACCGACCCAAGCGGGCAGCCTGTGGCAGACCTCAGGGGCAGAGTAGGCTGGTGATTTGGAACTTATTAATATGCTCCGATCATTCAGCTGCAGTCCAATCCATCAACCTCGAAGCTGTTGTATTCCAGGAAGAAGCTCCAGGTGGAAGCTAAATTTACTAGACTGTTTCCATCTTTTGCTAAAGTCCCTGCTCCTTCCGACGGGGACACTCGTGCCTTCGATTGTTCAGCTGACTCGAAGGCACAGAGAGCTCCTGACTTCAAGTCCATTTTCCTTCCGGCCACGCTTCAGTACTCTGATGCTATCGGCAGAGCTTTGAACTTCAGCATCAGACACACCGGGCTGATGTCTCAACTCCTAGTTCCTACTGGTGCTGCCAGTCAAGACGAAGCTTCTGTTTCCCACCTCAAATAAATATCACAGCTAATAGAATACTCCAAGTTAAATAAGTTACACAGCACTTAAGATAATTAGCAAAGGAAAGACAACAGCGGCTGTTAGCTAATTATCATATAAGGTACAAAGAACAAACACCACTGTCTAATGGGACAGACTCGGATTTGGCTGTTAGGACATAGGGACTTTTCTAGACTAATATACAGCCATCTGTGGGTGGTGCCATGCCTGGGCTTGGTGCTCCTGGGTTGGACGAGAAAGCAGGCTGAGCCAGCCATGGGGGAAAAAGCCAGTAAGCAGCATCTCTTACCTTGACTTCCTGCCCTGACTTCCTCTGTGATGGGCTAGGAAGATACCCCCATCAGCTTGGCTTGTAGAGAAGTCCTGTGGGGTCATTTTCTCCATTGCAAATTAGGGGAGGATGGTCCAGCACACTGTTGGTGGTGCTGTCCCTGGGCAAGTGGTGCCCTCCTAGGTTCTATGAGAAAGCTGGCTGAGCAAGCCACGAGGAGCGAGCCAGAAAGCAGTGCTCCTCCATGATACCTGCCTCAGTTCCTGCCTCCAAGTTCCTGCCTGGACTTCCCTCAGTAATAGATATCTATAAGATGTAAGCTAAAATAAACTGTTTCCTCCCCAAGTTGCTTTTGTTCAGTGTTTTATCACACTGAAAAGAAAAAGAACCCTAGGATACTATGCCACAGAACCATAGTTAGCTCCCAAACCCCATTCTATGTATTTAATACACCCAAATATTCTTCTCTCTCAATTATTCAGACATTTAATTTTACAACTTGTTTAATTAGGACCAACCAGTAGCTACATAAACAGTAACACAGCTACTGAGATGCTGTGTTGACAACCTGTTCCCCATGTGAGCATCTCATGAGCTTGACCATCCATCATCTTAGATCTTTTGCGGCTCCTCTGCTTTGGTTCTCAGGTGCCCTCCCCAACCCCCTTCACAAAGTCTCCATTTCAAATGTGCTGGGAGGGGCTGGAGAGATGGCTTAGCGGTTAAGAGCACTGACTGCTCTTCCAGGGGTCTTGAGTTCAACTCCCAGCAACCACATGATGGCTCACAACCATCTGTAATGGGATTCGGTGCCCTCTTCTGGTGTGTCTGAAGACAGCTACAGTGTGCTCAGCCATTAAATAAATAAATAAATAAATAAATAAATCTTCAAATGTGCTGGGATAGGGAGCCCAGGAAGAGAGCTTGGTGCCCACTGCCCAGGAGGGCACCATGGTGTTCAGGACTTCTCTGGGCATGCAGATGTTGGTGGCCTGAGGCAGAGAAAGCCACATGCCAACACGATCGAGCCTCATATCCTGACTCAAGCCTGTCCCTGGGTCAGTACTAAACGCTTATATACATTCACTTCAGGAAACCAGAACGTCACTAAAAGACCTTTAAAAAGAACTTCTGTTCCCAAATTATCTCCCCATTAACCTTCATTGATTTTTCCCTGATCCAAATATCATCCCTTTAATTGAAATCTGTTTTGAGTTGTACTTTGAAGGAAAAACTGACATTTAGACGTGTGGTATGGACTACAGGCAGTGGCTCTCAGTCTTTTGGGGTTTGTGATGTGCTTGCCTGTATGGAACAAAAGTTTTTTTTTTTTGGAGTTCTTTGGGTGTTGTTGTTTGAACGGTGTATTTCAGGTGTTATGGAAAACCCTAGCTGCTACACCATTCACCTGGTGGGCATTCAACTGAAAAGCGCTTATAAAATAACAATTCTATGTGTTTTCCTGTGTATAATACTGGGAGGGGACACTGGCTGTGTTTAGATCTCACCCTTCTCTCAACCATGGCTCAATCTTTCTCTCTGACTCCTTGAAGACACCATAGACCTACCGTGGTTAGAGGGGCCCTGGCTTCAGCAGATTTTATTATCTGCCCTATCCTCCTTTCTTATCCTTCTTCTCTCACTTGTATGTGAGGGTGGTAAGGAAACAGAGGCAGTAACAGGGAGAGGAAGCTGCACACCTCACTCACGAGTGCTGTGCTTCCTTGCCTGCATGCCACACCCTCTCCAAGGCACAGTCACAGCAGATGGGGATAGGAAGGGGCTGGGCATAAGTCCGAAGGAGGGGGAGAGAGGGAGGCTGAGGGGAGCAGAAGCATGAGCATCTAATATTGGGATCAGGCATGTGCTTCTTTTGGGTGAACTATGTGATCTGTGGTCCCCAGAGATGCACTGGA
Source organism: Mastomys coucha (assembly GCF_008632895.1). Lineage (NCBI taxonomy): Eukaryota > Metazoa > Chordata > Mammalia > Rodentia > Muridae > Mastomys > Mastomys coucha. The sequence continues at coordinate 121,283,943 of NW_022196905.1, read as the reverse complement.
TAGTAATCCTTGAAGGACCCAGAATCTAGACACGTGACTAAAAATCTCTCCTGGCTTCAAGGATCTCAACCTTTTCCAAATTGGTTGGGATGAACAACAACAACAACAACAAACAGGAAAGAACTGATGTCAGTAGGTAAAGGCACTTACTGACAAGCCTGAGGATCTGAGCTCAATCCCCGGGACCCACAAGGGAGAGACCTTATCCCTGCAAGTTTACACACATGTGCATGCACACACACACACACACACACACACACACACACACACACACACACACACACACACACACACAAGTCTTAGGGTTTCTATTGCTGCGATGGAACACCATGAACAAAAACAAGTTGGGCAGGGAAGGGTTTACTTGGCTCATACTTCCATAGCACTGTTCATCTTTGAAGGACGTCAGGATAGGAACTAAAGCAGGGCAGGAACCTGGAGGCAGGAGCTGAAGCAGAGGCCTTGGAGGGGTGCTGTTTACTGGGTTGCCTCGCATGGTTTTCTCAGCCTGCTTTCTTATACAACCCATGACCACCAGCCTGGGGATGGCTCCACCCACAGTGGACTCAGTGGACTCCTCCCCCATCAATCACTAGTTGAGAAAATGCTGGATCTCATAAAGGCATTTTCTTACACGAGGCTTCCTTCTCTCTGATGACTCTAGCTTGTGTCAAGTTGACACACAAAACCAGACAGTACACACACACACACACAGAGAGAGAGAGAGAGAGAGAGAGAGAGAGAGAGAGAGAGAGAATTTTAAAAAGAATAAAATCCAAGCAGAGAGGAATGTAGTTCTAAAATGGAATGATTTTATATAGAAATAGAAAGAGATGAATGACAAGATGCTGTTTTCCAAGGAATACTATGCACTAGGCACTTTAGATGATGTTTCTTGCATTTGCACACAGTAGGCTTCTAGTTTTCAGTGTGCAAAAATATAAATATATAGGAAATATACTAAAGTTATGTATTTTTAATTATATTAGAAGCATGGTATGAACATATGGCAGTTGTTACACTTATTTTGGATGATGATGATAATGGCGAAATTAATCAATGAATAGCATAGTTTGGCACCTCTCTCTCTCTTTCTCTCTCTCTGATAGAACTTTCTGGAGATCAAAATGTCCTACAGTGTATACAATTCAATATGGTAACAATAATCAGATGACGTAGAATGACCGAATAGAGCCTGTGGCTAAAACAAGGGGGATTTTGTAAGCCATCTGGAAAATCCACCTTCTCTTCACATCTTGGAGTCAGGCCAGGCTCTTCCCTGGATGGCAGGGTTGTTTACAGCAAGAATGTGGGAGCTCTCAGAGAGGGGTGGGGACAGGTGAGGGAGGTGGGGGAGGGGAAGGGAGGGGTGGAGGGAGGGAGATATGCAAAATACATCTCAACTACCATTGTTTATATGACTTTCAGACACTTGGAATGTGGCTAATATAATCAAGAACCATATTTAAAGTTTGGTTTTTAATGAACTACAAGTTAAATAGCCACCAATGGCTCGAGAGAACCTGAATGACAGCTCAGACACTGAGGCCAGCCACATCTGTTCTAGAGTGGCTGGGGACCAGTGAGATCTGAATAGGGATGTGAGTGGCCAGAGGGAGACCTGAGGCCACACAAAGGGCATGTGGGGCAAAAAGACCAGGGGGCATAAAGGCCCTGGGACAGGTACAGAGCAAGTGTGCCGCAGAGCTGTGGGGCTTGGGTTGGTGTCCTTGTGAAAGACCGGGCGGCCTGGATTGGCTGGTCATGACAGGACCTTAAGATGCATGAGGCGAGGGCATACTGGGAAACTCTGGCATTTCATGATCAAATGTAATGTTGTAAATTTATTTTAAATTTCAAATTTTAAAATAATGATTTTAAATTTTATGGATATGGCTGTTTTACCTGCATGTGTGTCTGTCAGCCACATGCATGCCTGGAATCCCCAGAGACCAGAAGAGTGTGCCGGATCTCCCGGAACTGGAATGTTCCAGATGGGTATTAGCATTGATGTTGATACTCAAATTGAACCTGGGTCCTCTGGAAGAGCAGCTGGTGCTCTTAACCACTGAGCAGTCTCTCTGGCCCCCAAGGGGATCTCTTTTTGTGACTATATTGTAGACAGTCTGTTAAGCAGAAAATAATTGGGCAGGAGACCAATTAAAAGGCCTTGGATTCTTAAAATGATATTTTATGTGTTTACTTCATGCATGTGTATATGTGTGCATAGGCATGCATGCCACGTCATAAATGTGGAAGTCAGAAGATGCCTGGGAGATTTGTGTGAGCCAGCCCTCTCCTTTTAACATGTGGGTCCCCCGCTCATTCTTTAGGTAAAATTGCTAGCTATGGGCAGAATCTGGTCCAGTTCCACACCCAATAGCAGGAAACTAGGCACAGGCAGGAGAAGATGGTCACTAGATCCTATCTGCAGGCTGTTTGGAGGGTGGATGAGATCTGGATGGGAGTTGATGAGAGTTGGATAGAGGCTGAGGAGGAGGAGGAAGGCAGTCTCACCTGGTATCCTGGGACAGAGACCAGCTACGGCTAGCACCATCCCTTTCAGGGCACATTGGAGACAGTCAAACCAGCCCCATGCTGGGCACTCTGGAAGAGACAGACCAGTCCCCAGCTGGGCATGCCCCTCCCAGGGCAACAGTGAATGAACCATAACCTCTGAGCTTCATTTGTGACCACCCTGCCCAGGTGCTGTGTGCCTACCTGGGTTCATGCAGTTGGCATCTAGACTAGAGAAAGAGCCATGTCTTCCGGACTCTGTGACTCCTAAGTTTTCTTCCTTTCTTAGGTCGCACTCCAGAAGGCAATACTGAAAGACTTAGGTTTAGTGTGCGTGCGTGTGTGTGTGTGTGTGTGTGTGTGTCTGTATGTGTATATATGCGTTTGTGTGTATATGTATGTGTTTGTGTATGTTTGTGTGTGTGTTTGTGTCTGTGTGTGTGTCTGTGTGTATGTATTTGTGTTTGTATATGTGTTTGTGTATGTGTATATTGTGTATACATGTGTGTGTGTTTGTGTGTATTGTGTATGTGTGTGTGTGTGTGTGAGAGAGAGAGAGAGAGAGAGAGAGAGAGAGAACAGTAACTGCACATGTGCTTTCTTCAGTACGCTTTAAACTCTGCAATGACCAGCAACATGACACAGAGCATCTGCGATGACACAGGACACTCATTAGCCATGTTCCACTTGGCTGCCCATGAGCCAAGGGTGGGCCCTGTCTAATCCCATTGTGATGTGTGATATCACTGTGTCTTCAAACAATGGTGGGAAACAAAGAGAGGCAGGTTGCTAAGGAAACAAGTCCTCCCTTAAGTAGCTGCTCTTCTTGGAGTCCCACCTGCCGGCCCTCACCACCCACAGGTGGAGGCATCTATCACTCTCATCATCTGGGCTATCTGTCAGAAGAGGGCCGTTCTTGGCCGGCCAACTTGTAGATACATGCCAGGTCAATTCCCACCAATCTATTTTCATTTTTAGCATCTAGTTCTGTGGGTTCTCCTTAATTAGTTTTCCCTTACTTGAGAAATTGTCCATTTCCCTAGTCCTTACCCAGCTCACCATGGTGCGGGGAATGAGAATTCAGAGACCTACATGATGCTGCCACTTCTCAAAGTCATGCAAGGTCATCTGTGACTCCCAACAAAGATGTCAAGGATCTTGCGGATAGTCTCACACTGATCGAAGCATATGCAACACGGAATGACAGGTCTGCCTATAAATATCTCCTCAGGCAGCTGGCCTGACAGTATTGAAGGTCTAGAAGGTGAAGAAGGTTGAACAGAAACCCCTGACTCTGTCCCCATGAATGATGTTTTGTTCCACTCTTAAAATGAAACCAACACCCAAGGTGTCCATCCCTGTCACTTAAATGTGAATCTTGGTGCATCCAGAGAGAGACAATTTTTGGAGGAACTTGACATCTTGGATTCTAAACATGATATATGGCTGCTGAGAAATGGAAAGCAGATGAAAACTAAAATGAGGAGGAGGAGAAGGAGGAGGAGGAGAAGAAGAAGGAGGAGGAGGAGGAAGAGAGGGGAAGGGGGAAGGGAGGAGGAGGAGGAGGAGGAGGAGGAGGAGGAGGAGGAGGAAGTAGAGGTATGGAGGATTTTCTGCGGGGTCTTTAAAACCTCTGCTCTCTCCACCAGCCTATGATAAGGACTGAGGATGGTGGGAAGGGACAATGGTCAACTGCTATTAAAACCTGGATGACAAGTTTCACTACAGGGGAGGGACAGACTCCTCAGCTCTGGCTTTCCTATGGTCTGGGCTGCCTAATCCTTGCTTTGAGACCCTAGCATTTCCCAGTATCATGCTAGACATCAGGAAACATCCGAGTAGGCACTTTCCTCCTGCCTGTGACAAACACCTGGCAAAAGCAGTAAGAAGGAAGAGTTTATTGTGGCTTTCAGCTTGAAGGGATGCAGTGGATCATGGTGGAGTTGGGGGAGGCACGGCAGCAGGAGCATGAAGCAGGAGCAGGAGCAGAAGCAGAAGCAGGTCACATTGTATCCACAGTCAGGAAGCAGAGAGAGATGGATCCTGGCGCTGGGCTCACTGTCTCCTTTTTATTCAGTCCAGGACCCCAGCCCATGGGATGGTACTACCCACATTCAGGGTAGGCCTTCCCATTTCAATTAACCCAGTTTAGAAACTCCCTCACAGATAGGTACAGGGATCTGTCTCCTAGGCAATGCTACATCCTGAAATGGTGACAATCAAGATCATTACTCACAATCTCTTTTCCAGGGGTGGGAACCCTGAAACATCTTTAGGTGTTTCGAAATTTCCAACACCTAAATTGGTGGGAAGTGGGTGGGTTTGCTCTGGGCTAAGAACTCCTTAGAGTGAAGAGGTTTATTCAACACCTTCACAAGTCAAAAAATCTTTCTGGTGTCCTTGTAGACAACCGAGGAGGCTCTTCTTGACCTCTTGCCAGACAATTCTCATTTGAGGACAAGCTATCTGTCAGGGCTACAGAAGTCTCTAGTTAATAGAACTGGACATTCCTTCCTAGGGACTTCCCCCAAGGCTACTCTCCTTACTGTATAATAACCCTTTTAAGATTGGGAACCACCATTTTTTCATCCACAGGAATGATGGCGGTAAAGAAACCCCCTAGGAGGTAGGAGTCTGGGAAGAAGTACAGACAGAAATGTAGATGACTGGAAGTCAGAGAACCTGGGGTGCTGTGGGGTCAGTGTGCTCCTACAAAGGCCTTGTTGTCTGCTTTTCCTCTGCAGCCCCACCGTCTGGCTTACAGACCTCCACAGGATTCTGACATTTCATGTTCAAAGCTTTGGCCAAGTTCTGGGTCCTGAAGAGAGCTGCCTCACTGAGAAGCTCATTAGGAGGTGGTTACTCTCTTGGGTGTCAGCTTCTGAAAGGGACCCATGGGTCTGGAAAGATGGTTCTGTGATTAAGAACACCTGTTGCTCTTCTAGAGGATTCCTATTCCCAGCGCCCTCATGGTGGCTCACAACATCTGTAATTCCAGTTCCAGGGGATCTGATGCCCTCTTTTGGCCTCTGTAGGCACCAGGTATGGACATGTATATACATATATGCAGGCAAGACACTCATACAAATAAAATGAAATAAATGAATCTCTCCTTTAAAAATAAAGACCATCTTTGTGTTCAAAGTATCTACTGATGAGGATTTAAATCCATTTCTTCATGAAGAAATAGGGTTTCTGGGGCCAAGGAGACTGCCTTATGGCAAAGCTGCTCAATGGAGGTCCCTGAGTTTCCTCCCTTCCTCTATCAAAGGATATAGGGTTTGAGTTATTCCCATGCTGGAGTCTGTGTTGGGTGCCCCTCTGTTTTCTCTCTGGACACCTCGTGTCTCCCTTTTACCAGTCTAGTACATGGTTTGTGTAGTTGGCTCTTTACCTGGATTTAAACCATAAGTGCCACATGAAAGTCTGTTCATGACCCTGATTTCTACATAGAAGCAGGACACAAACCCAGTTTCAGGATGAAGCTATTCAGGAGACCTGTTTACCACCTCCATGACCTTGAAACATGACCAACACCTTGCCAAGCCTAAGCATCACAAAGATATGAGAACACGTGGGGAGTGTACTGTCTGGTTTTGTGTGTCAACTTGACACAAGCTGGAGTTATCACAGAGAAGGGAGCTTCAGGTGAGGAAGTGCCACCATGAGATCCAGCTGTAGGGCAGGACCCTTGTGAGTGGTGCCATCCCTGGGCTGGTAGTCTTGGATTCTATAAAAGAGCAGGCTGAGCAGGCCAGGGGAAGCAAGTCAGTAAGGAACATCCTTCCACAGCATCTGCATCAGCTCCTGCTTCCTGCCCTGTGTGAGTTCCAGTCCTGACTTCCTTTGGTGATGAACAGCAATGTGGAAGTGTAAGCTGAATCAACCCTTTCCTCCCTAACTTGCTTCTTGGTCATGATGTTTGTGCAGGAATAGAAACCCTGACTAAGACAGGGAGATATCACAGGGGCTGACGCTAGGGACTGAAGAAGGAAAATGCGTGAGGCAGTGCCCCTGGGCATGTGAGCCTTCCTGAGATAGAAATGGACTCTATCCTTTGACAACATTGGAATAATTTAGAAGTAGAAAGCTGGCCACTGGGCAGAAGTGTTGCTGCTCCCAATAGGAGCACGACCTCAGGATGCCCCAGAAATCCCCACTTCTGGTACCAAACCTCAGAGATTAAGGGAACTAAACAGCTTCCTCCATGCTGAATATCTGAGTCCTACCCATGGCTACAATAAATATGGTAACAAATCTTACTTCAACATGCTCAGTTCAAGCAGAACTGCTCCATACATGCCTGTATTTCATGAACAACAAGCATTCAACTCACATTCATTAAATGGGTACTGTCTGCCAAGTCCCATGCTCAGAGCTTAGAGTCACTATGTGTAGCTTAGGCTCAGCCCCACTGCTCTGAGCTGATGAGAGTCAGTTCAGAGAGCTGGATCTTTTGAGATGAATCACAGGCTGGAAAAGGATGTAGGGTTTAGTTGTTCTTGGTCAGATAATTTGAAAGCAGCATGCTGGGTGCTGTGCTGGGTGTCCCTCTGCTTGCTCTCATGGACACCCTGTGTCTCCCTTTTAGCATCCTAGTATGGGAGAAAGGGTGATCTACAGGTTGACTACCATCTCACAGTCCGTCTCTTTAACAGGAAGAAAAAAATCTATGCCCTAAATGTTAAGAAGGGAAATGGCCACCAGGTACCAAAATCTAGATTTCAGATAGGAGAGCCCATTTTATCTCTAGTCTGGACCTTTTATACTTAAAAAAAAAAAAGATTTAATTTTTAAGTATGTGCATAGGTTTGTGGGTATGTGATCATGAGAATAGAACAAACAAAGTCCAGAAGATGGCGCTGGATCGCATGGAGCTGGAATGACAGGCAGTTGTGAGCTGCTGGGTGTGGGTTTGGGAAATGACCTCAGGTTCTCTGCATGAACAGTACTTGCTTTTAACTGCCGTGCCATCTCACCAGCCTCAGTCTGGGTCTGGGGAATATTCCCACAGGTTAATGGTCAGGTGTGGGTCTCTCAGCCTTGTGTTGGGTTTGCTTGAAGATGAGATGCGGTCATGTCTGGTGATTCTTTACTACCTGAATGGCTATCTGATATAATCCTCTTGCAGTGGCAGGCTACAGTCTTCAGTTCAAGGCTAGGGACTTATTACAGTCATCTTCAACTTAAGATATATAGAGGTTCAAGATTTGGCCAGGAAGGTCTATTACACAATGCTATCCACTGAGCCAAACAACCTCTTATCTTCGTAAGACTAGCATGTTGGGTTGTGGGAGATCACCATGGCTGGACTTCCCAACTGTTGATTTCCCTTCTAGACTCTGGGGTGGGGGGTTAAGGGGCAGGTAATGGGACCCTCATCTTGCTCTCTTCCCAACCATTTGTATGCAATTCTGTTCTAATAACACCTGGTCTCTTAGGAGAGGGACTAAAGCATAAAAGGCTGGGAAGAAGTAGGGACTGGGTTGCATTAATTCAGATACAGGCAAGACGACATCCCTACTGGGTGCAGACCTCATCGTGGCTGTTTTAAAGCCAGCCAGCCATGCTCCAGTCCATAACCCCTTTCCCACCATCTGGAAGTCAGCCTAATGAATTCATCTATTACCCAGGCTGAGCTTTAACAGAAGCACACTTTGGTTTGCCATTGGGATCCTATGAAAGATTAGACAATGTTTATTCCCTACGCCCAAGGAGAAAAAAGAACAGGAGGCAGGTGAGGAAGAACCTTGTGTGCAGTTTTGCTCATGGGGATGCTCCACAGTCCCCTGGTGAGGTGAGTGGGCACTGTCCTGACTCCTGCCACAGGGCAGGGAATCCTGGTGAGATATAGAGGCTCAGTGGGTCGGGCGAGGTGCCCGGCAGAGTGCGGTTAAGGGAAGTCTGGCTCCCGAGTTTACACCCTCAGTAGGAGATCCGTGAAGGATTCCTGCCGAGGACTAGACAGTGGGTAGCTCAGTTTCTCAGGCCATATGGTCTCTTACAACACTCTGCCATCTGAATGAGGAGCAAGACAGCCAAAGTACAAACAATGAACTGGCTGTGTTCCAACAGAGCCTTCTGGATAGATGCCGAAATGTGAATTTTGTTGAATTTACATTTGTCATAAAATATTTCCCTTCTATTCCCTGCCCCAACCCTTCCCTGTTCTTTAAAACTACTCATATCTTAAAAGCTGTACAAAAACCTGGCTTGGCTTGTGGGCTGCAGTTTTGCCTGCCTCTGCTCTGGGCCAACACTCCCTGCCCCTATATTTAGACACAGAAAGTCTTGGGGTTACTTATGCTATATATGTGGTACCCCGCCCCCCCAACTTTCTACTGCAAACATCTTCAAGCCCATACAAATGTGGAGAAAACAACAGGACTCTGTATTCTAAGTACGATGCCAGCTGAGAGCCAGAGTCACAGGGGAAGTTTCCCAGCATAGATGGGGCGGGGCCTGTGTGAGCAAGCAAACAGGTGCACCTGAGTCCTCACAGTCCACATGAGGTAAGAGGCTTGTCTCTCCTTTCTGAGGTCTGTCATTCAGAGACAGATGCATGCTGGGAGGTGAGGAGCTGGCGCTGGAAAGTGCTAGAAGGTGGTCATCATCACTCTATAGAGCCAGTCCCAGAGACCAGAGTGCTAAGCACTTTGAGACTTGGGGCAGGACCAGAGTAGGGAGCAGTCAAATGTTCCACTTTTCCCAGAGCTAAGCAGGACTCGGAGGCTAAGAGGCAGGCTCGCACAGTGTCTCTGAGCTCTCAGCAGCAGTTCTCTGGCAGGATCCTCCCAGTGCCCCATCGTTGCCCAGCCTCCATGACCCCCAAAGTTAGAATAGGAAGGCTTGTGGTCTTTGGCCATATCATTTATTTTCTCCAAAAAGCCGTAAATGCTTAGAGATTGGGGTGGAGAAAAAAAAGAAGAAGCAGCAGCAGCAGCAGCAGCAGCCTGAACACACAACAATCAATGTTTTTCAATAAACAGCTGAGGGCTAAATCGAGGAGGGAAGCACAGCCATAATCACATGGAATGAGCCTTCATTAAGCCTCCCGCATGTGGCGTGGCGCGCCAGCCTGATGGAACCGGTGCCGTGACCTACTTTTATCTGATGGGTTGCTTCACCTGTTCGGGCTTCAGGAGACCCATCGAGCGGCAACAACTTTGAAAGTAACTACTCATAAACTCTGCTAATTTAGCTTACGGGACTCAGGAGGACCCAAAGGCACACCTGAAAGCCAAAGTGTGTTATGTCAGATTTTCTTGCCTAAGTAAAACATGCCTGTTGATGAGGACACCGGGTCTCATCTTCTTTTCCCTCATGGAGTTACCAAGAGGGACCAGCTCCCCAGAGAGCATCTAAAAGGGCTGGGATATACTCTCAGGGAGACTGCCTTCACTGTCTTTGTTCTTTGTCCGTCCCTGCAGCCCTGGAATGTGGCTGTAGCGGTTTGAGTGAAAATGGCTCTCACAGGCTCATACTATGAATACTTGGTCCTCAATTGGTGGAACTGTTTGGGAAGGATTAGGAGGTGTGTTCATTGTTGGAGGAGGTGTGTCACTGGGGGTGAGCTTTAAGGTTTCCATTTCTGAATTCCTGCCTCATGGTTATAGCTCAGGATGTGAGCTCTTGGCCACTTCTTTAGTGCCATGCCTGTCTTCCTGCTGCCATTCTCTCAGCCATGATGGTCACAGACTCTTAGATTCGAACTCTCTGAAACTGTAAAGCCTTTCTTTCTTCTATAAGGTGCCTTGGTCATGGTGTCTTATCAAAGCAATAGAAAAGTAATTAAGACAGTGGTATATAGAGAGCCCTTCCAGGAAGCACATCTCACTTCTATCTATGGGTCTAGCCATAAGAGTTCTCTTTCAATGACATGAGAAAGATAGAAAGGATAGGGACTGGTGAGATGGATCAGCAATTGAGAATGCTTGTTGCTCTCGCAGAAGATCCCAGTTCTGTAACCAGTACTTGTAACTCCAGATCTGTGATGTCCACTTCTGACCTCCACGTGCTTTCATACACACATGCATAGGCACACAGGTGCCTATTAGAACAGATGGGAAAGATAGACATGTGGCTTCTACGTGTGCCTCAATATGTCAATACATTTATGCTTATGGACTTTGAAAATAAATAGATGTTACTTGAGACTACTGAGTTTTGGGGGTTTGTTTGTTACACAGCAGTTGCTCACTGGTACACTAGCAGATGTGAAGCTCAGGCAAGCCTTAAAAAAAGCTAATTTTTCTGGAGAGAGAGCAATTGTGATTATAGTTTAAATCAAGATGAAAGTAAGGCTTTGTCTCATACACAGGCGTAGATTTCTGTATTTGTTTCAGTAATTATAATAAAATCCTTTACTCAAGGAATAAATGGGTAGTAAACACAAATGCGAGGTCTTTCTGGGGCTTGGAAGGATAACACATTTATCTGAAAATGCATCTCCTAGCACATTTGCCCCATCTCAGGAATCTACAGGTCGGTGAGGTGTCCCACATTCCTTCCTTTCTAAGTGCCTTAGCAACTGAGAAACACTGGGAAAGATGCTGAGATCTAGCAAGCGAAGGTGAGAGAGGGCTTTCAGAAACTCTTGCCTGACACTGAATGTATGTCTCAGTTATCATCAGTATCGGATACGACGGCAGGGCATTCCTCTCTGTGATTTTATAATGTAGATAGAAAATGCCCCACTTTATGACAGATGTGGGAAGAATTCTTTCCCTCACGTTCCCCTCATAACGATTTGCAGTCATCAGGACCCTTTGTGCAGCCCAGCTTTCCTTCCTTGCTGCACATGTGTTGAGCCGTGCATGTGCGACTCTCTACACAGCTGCTCTTGGTGTTGCAATACATACTCTATAATCCGTTTTAAAAAACGTTCTAGAAATCACAAGGAGCTCCACCAAGTCTAAGGAGTATTGAATCCCTCTCATGAGGCCATAAGCTTTGTTAAGATACTCCCATGAGCCTTTTGTGGGGGTCTCTTCCATGCCAGGTGACTTGGAGAAATACTTATCGGGGACTAACTTGACTCAAAATTTAAATTCAGTGGGTGTGTCAGTTAGCTACTGCTGTGTAACAAACCAATTCCCAAACTCATGGTTCAGAACGACAACTGTGAAGGGCTGGTAAGAAGAAGACACAGGTTGGTTTGCTTGGTTTGGACTGAGCTGGGCATTCCGGATTCATTCCCTTTGCTCTCTATCAAGGGATGGAAAAGTGCAAGTGCTTTGTTATCAGCCCTCCCTCCCTGGCCCAGAATGTGCAGCATTTATCACCCGGATGAAGTTACAAATCTACTGTCTTGGCTTTGGGGTGGACAGAAGTACCTGCAGGCTTCTGAGCTGCCGGAGATGTGGAAATAAAAATAGGGGGATATGTATTCCCACATAACACTCACCTGGCCACTCCCCAGCTCTGGAATGCCTCACAGGTGTTGAGGGAGCTTCCTTGCCTGTACCATGGACAGCACTCGCTCTGTCTCCCAGGGAACCCCCAGGATACTCCAGGAGTCCCACATGAAACCTTGTTTCCCGTAGGAGTCCCACATGAAACCTTGTTTCCCGTAGGAGTCCCACATGAAACCTTCTTTCCCGTATCCTCACTGTGCTCACTCTGGATGTATCAAGTCCTCAGCACACAAGAAGATGCACATCTGTATCTTTTACATCACTTTTACATCACTATGACAAAGTACCTGACAGAAGCAGCTGAAGAGAGGGGGTATTTGTTTTGGCTCAAAGTTGAGAGGATACAGTTCATCATGGTAGGGAAGCATGGTGGCTAACTTGGCTCATGGTGGTGGGAACTCGAAGCATGGCTTGCTCATATCTTGGAGGATTAGGAAGTAGACAGCAAGATGCAAGCAGAATTGAATTATAACCTTGAAGGCCTGCCTTACTGGCCTGTGCCTGGAACGTAGGCCCTGTGCACCAAAGATCCTATAACTTCCCCCTGTCCCCAAACACTGCAACCACCTGGGGACTTGGTTGGAACACACAAGCCTATGAAGGACATTTGACATCAAAACATCACCTGTAAGAATTGAAGAAAATGACTAGTGCCTGTCCTTATCCACACTCCGGGTCCTTCCTGGCTGAGATGACCATCAGTATGCCCTTAAAAATATGAATAACTCTGTCGTACAGCACCGTTCTCCCAGCAACACAGCTGCCATGTTCAGGTTTGTGAGAGTTTATCATGATGGGGCCCATGGACTGTTGACATGAGGAGGGGCTGGAGAGGGTCATGGGACTCTTACTGAGTATCAGGCCACTCCTTGTGGCCATTTATATACAGCTCTGCCCTAACTGTATATGACCTTAGAGTCTAGGGGAATACTGGAGTCTAGATAGGATCTAGGGAAAATTAGGGGGATGGTCTCCATCAGCAGCTATGGAGACGTCATCATCCATTTTGGGTGCAGAATGTCCGGTGTGGCTACTTTGGGGTGGTCAACGCCACTGCCAGGAACCCCTCCACCACACTCTGTAAGTGAGCCTAATAAACTTGCTGGTTCCCCAGGGTGGACCTTGGTGGAATGGTACTTTGGTGGAGGTTGTTCATATCCTTCCCAGGGAAGGACTTTCTATAATTAACTTTTACCAAGATATATACTGTTTTGGGGCTGGAGAGTTCAGGATGTTTTTCCTTTAGACCTGGGTTTAGTTCCCAGTACCGGCATGACTGCTCACAACCCTCTGCAACTCCAGTTTCAGGGGATCAGTCGCCCTCTTGTGGTCTCTGTGGGCACTGCACACCTAGGATGCACAGCTGTCTATGCAGGCAAAATATAGCATGTGCCTAAGAAATGAATCTGGAAAAAAGATATACACTGTGTGCATTAGCATGTCCCAAAGGTGTGTCATTGCTACTGTCTGATTCCAGAAAATTCTATCAGCCTGAAAGGAGCACTGTATCTATTAACAGCTCGGCACCTGTGTCCCTGAATTCCATCCTCTCTGACTCTCAGATTTGATTATTCTTGACATTTTGTTAAGGTTTATTTTAACTTTACTTATGTGTATATACGTGTCTGCACATGTGCACCTGAATACAGGACCCTCTGAGACCAGAAGAGTGTCAGATCCCCTGGAGCTGGAGTGACGGGCCATTGTGTTTAATGTGATAGCTGTGAACCCTCTCCTCAGCTCCTATTCTAGATGTTTTATATATAAAGGGAATGGACATTTTTATTCAGAGAGAAAATGTAAACACCTAAAGATCCACTAAATAGTGATTGTGTGTGTGTGTGTGTGTGTGTGTGTGTGTCTTGATCTCATGGTACCACTGGCCACACTGAATTCTGGGAAAAGCAAATGAAAGCTCCGGGTGTTCCTCCCTGCATTCACTTTCAGAATGGCTGCCTGTCCCATTCTCTCTTCCACGTGGCATCATCACTGCTGGAACCCTAACCTTTGAGGGGACAGGTTGCTGTGAAACTCTTTGTTCTGTCCAGACTATTCCAATATGGCTTGGTGTGAATGCCTGACTGCTATACACACAGAGAAGACCGAGACACAGTGGTTCCTGTTGCTTTCTACCAAGCTGCTGCTTTGTGAAAAGGTGACGGCCAGTGATTACCAAAGCCTCCCGTCCCTTGCCTACTTTCAAAGACCACCATCCAGCCAAAGGTCCTGATGTGAGAACTCCTCAAAAAAAAAAAAAAAGATAACAGAATTGTGTGGAACCACACTGATAGGCTGTTCTACAATTCCTACCCCCAGGATGCCAGATTGTTCCCCACGCTCTGAGCATTCCCACGAGCATCCTAACTACCACAAAAAGCATTGAAACATAATACCCACTGTTTCTGTATACTCACTATGAAAATATGTTTGAGTTTAGGAAGTGTGGCTCTGCTGTCTGGCTGCAAAATAAATCCTGCTCCCATGGAAGATGCTCCAGCTAGATGTGGGCAAGAGATTTCTGTAGACCAACAACATCCTTAAATATGATGTCTTTGGGGGAGGATCATGGTGGATGCTGAAGGCAAGGAGACCTGTGCATAGCCATTTATGGAGCTGGCAGATATATAGGCATATAGACCGCCTGCCATAGGCAGCTCTAGAATGCTGCAATCCTTCCCTCCCCCTTGACAAAACCCAACAGGCTGGGTGCAGGATCCAACAGAATGAGCTTTTCCTGGGAAGCATGCATATGTGCGTGCATGCATGCATGCATGCATGAGTAAGTATGTGCATTCTTGAATTTGTGCATGCATGCACGCATGAGTATATGCATGCATTTGTGTGTGAGTGCAAACACTGTGTATGTGTGTGTGTGTAATCCAGAGATCATCATCCTGTGTTCATCCTCAATCACTCTTCACCTTATTTTCAGAGCCATGGTCTCTCACTGAACCCAGAGCTCACCAAGTAGGCTAAGCTGGTTGGCTATCAAGACCCCCAAATTCTCCTGCATCTGCCTTCCCATGCCTGGAAGTATAAGTGAACACCACAAACATGGCTTTTATATGGGTTCTGGGGTTCTAAACTCAACTCCACTTGCTTGCACAGTAAGACCTTTACCAGTAGATCACTGTCCCCAGCACAACATTGGCATTTCTGACAAAGGCCAACCTTAGACTTGTCAGGCCCAGCAATTCATGTTTAACTCAGGGGGATATGCAGCCCTTCAGGGGACTTAGGTCCCATTACAGTTTAGAAACCACAGCTGTAGAGCTCTATGACAGAGTCATATACCCAGGACCTGAGCTGTCAATCAAGATCATGGTCAACAATAAAAAAATCTCTCAAGACAATAGGGCCTTGATGATGATGATGATGATGATGATGATGATGATGATGATGATGATGATGATGACAATGATGATGATGATGATTTTGGATGTCATCAAAGATCCTGGAAAGGACTGGGCCAAGACGCTGTGTATTATCTGCAAGGTATTCACACTATTGTGAGATCCCTTCTAAGAGATCCTGAAAAGGACTGGGCCACGATAGGAGGGGACAGAATGCCCGCAGCCAGTGGAGACTGGGGAAGAAAGTAAAAGAACCACTCCCCCGATCTTCTAGAAAATTCTAAGGCCCTTATCACATTGATTTGAAGATTCTGGCTTCTAGAATTTTGAGGCAATTCATTTGGGTGTTTTAAACTGTGATGGCCAACTTGACAGGATCTAGAATCGCCATGGAAACCAGTCTCTGGGGGCTATGTTGAGGGTCATCTAGATTCGGTTAATTGAAGCTGGAAGACACAACGTAAATGCGTGCGGCATCATCTCAAAGGCTGGGAACCTGGGCTGCATAGAGAGGAGACGGTGAGCTGAGTGCCACCATCCATCTCTCTCTCTCTGCTTCCTGATTGTGGGTGTCATGTGACCAACTGCCCCATGCTCCTGCTGCCATGCCTTCCCCCTCCCATGATGGACTGTGTCCCCCAACTGTGAGCCACAAATTTCGTAAGTTTCTCTTATCAGGGTATTTTATCGCAGCAATGGGGAATACACACATGCCATCTAGGGCAATTAGAGAGAGCTGTTCTGGGGAATAAACTCATGGCCTGACCTTTCCTATAGGTGGACTCCTGGTCTCAAGATGTCAAAGAAGAAAAGTAGCCCTTCCTCAAGCAAGGGTTGCTGGGTAGAAAGCATGCTAATAAAGGTCAAGATGGCAGAAGAGCACGGCCCATCCCCCTTCTCCTGGATCTGTCCAGTGTTGGCCCGTAGGTGCTCCGGGCCCTTGCTACTCCATTTCTAGCCCACGTGTGAGTCCAAGGCCTTTCTGGAAAGTCTAATATGAGCCTGGCCATTGGGTCCTCAGTAGTTCTAGCCAGAACTTACCTTTTAGCATATGGGAACCTTTAGTACTCTGTTCCCAGTCATCTTGGGGGCTTCTCTGGATCCAGTGTGGAGGTCATATCTGCTTGAGAGTCACAAGTTGGCTTGCAGCACACACAGCCAACATGAGAAACAATTTACCAATGGCTGCAGGACACAGGAACTGTCACTACTGCTTTGCTGTACCCCAACTCTCCACTAGGGCACAGATAGGGCACAGGGGCACACGTATAAGAAAGGAGAAAGCTTCAACCCAGAGAACCGGGTGCATCCCTGCATAAGAGACCACCAAGAACCCAAGGTGTCCCCTGGTAACTGTGCTCTGTGTAACCTCACCTTTCAGAGTACGGCTCTCTTGGCCCTTTCTGATCAAGAAGGGACAGCATCGCATACCACACAGCAGGACTGCTCAGGACACAGAGGGAAGACAGGCTGTGATGTAGCCACCATTGCGGGAACAGATGGAGGTGGGTGGGGCTTTTGATAGGACTTTAATCCTATCAAATCCTATAGGTTCTGGGGATTGATCCCAGAGCCTCATGCGCTCCAACGGAGCGCTAAGTAGCGGAGGGCTCTACTTCAAGCCCTGTTGTTCTTTTCACTTTTATTTTCAGGGAAGTCTCTCAGTTTCTTAGAAAGACCCCAAGACTTACTCTGTTGCCCAGGGAGACCCTAAGCTGCCATTGCCTTCTCTCAGCCTTCCAGAAAGCTAGTATCACAGGCCTATCTCACTGGGCCTAGCTGCTTTAAGATCTTATGTTATTAGCTTATGTTCCCAACTATCAGTTTAAAATTCAGTTGGCTCAGCAGCACAAGGATGAGGGAACATTATTTCACTGTTCTGAGAGAAATTCATTCAGTCTTCAACATGGCCGTAAAGAGTTGGAATCAGCATTGGATATTCAGGTTTTACAGAGGAAGGGACCTGAGCACAGAGAGGCTAATAATGTCCCAAGGGTAACACAGCCAGGAAAGTGTTAGGGTTGGGGTCATCTCCTAGGTCAATGGTTCTCAGCCATTCTAACGCTGCAGCCCTTTAATACAGTTCCTCATGTTGTGGTGACCCCCCAACCATAACGTTCTTCTCATTGTTACTTCATAAGTGTAATTTTGCTACTGCTATGAATCATAATGTAAATATCTGACATGCAGGATAGCTGACATGTGACCCCTGTGAAAGGGGTCACCACCCACAGGTTGAGAATGGCTGCTGTCCTGGGCCAATTGACCCCAGCCCTGTGTATCCAACACTGTGCTTTGAAATGCCGTCACCCACTTCACTCTCCTCTACTCATTTAAACCCCATCTAGCAGAGATCATTTAAAATGCTTATCTCCCCATATTGACATTCAAACTCTTTTTGAAAGTTATGCTCCAGGCCAGAGACCAGACTTGACGGCCTTCCTTTTTGGCTCAACAGATGAGTGCCCGAGATTCTGGCCTGCCTGCATTTTCTTCTTTCAGCTGGAAGCAGGGGCATCTATACCTTCAAATTTACAAGCAAATCTCATTGTAGCTAATGTCACAATACAGAGAGGGTACTGACGGGAGGATTCGCCTCCCCCACCCAGCCTGGAGCATGCTGAAGTATCTGCTGATTGATATCTTTGAACATCGGAATGAGGGGAAGCTGGGTCTGGGGAGATGGCTCCGATGTTAAGAGCACATTCTCCTCTTGGAGAGGACCCGGGTTCAGTTGCCAGCATCCACACCAGTCAGGTACTTTTAGAGTAACCTGTAAGTCTAGTTCCAGGGGATCTGACACCTTCTGCTGGCCTCTGTGGGCACATACATACACACAAACTTACACAGGTATGTACACACACACACAAATGCACAAACAAATTAGGCGATCAATCTTTTTTAAAAGAGCTAAGGGAAGTAGAGATGTCTCAAGCAGGGAAAGGCCCGAGAAGCTGTTAAACCCTGTGTTGCCCAGGACCCCCATCTACTGAGCTGGCTTGACAGCTCCTGCCTCATAGACTTTTCTGCTACATGACATCTCACAGAAAAGCAGAAGAGCAGGGGAAGACCCATGTTCAGAGGTCCTCAAACCATTCCCCCAGCCCAGTTTCCCTGTGATTGTTGGAACTCAACAATTTGCCAGTACACAGCCCACTCGTGTTCCTGCATTGCTGGTACATGGCTGGTAGCACAGGAGGATGAATGTAGCAATGGCGCCTTGGTCTGCAGAGATGAGAGTGTTTATTTACCTTAGAGTTGTTTACACTAAGAAGTGTAACCCGATCACATGCCCATGGAACTTCAAACACTATTCCTTCTGCACTGGAATCTTCAGCTTAGCCTCTGGCGATGGCTACTTCCCAGCTGCTCAGCTCCCGTGGCTTGTGGGGTGTGTGTGTGTGTGTGTGTGTGTGTGTGTGTGTGTGTGTGTGATCTGATCAGCTCAGCTCTGCAAACGTGATTGATTTGGAGGAGTGCTTGTTGTATTGTTGCTATGTCCTAACACCTGACAAAAGGCTACTTAAGGGAGGATGAGTTTACTCTGGCTTACAGTTTGAGGGAACACATCCTGACATGGAGGGAGGGCAAGGTATGAGAGTGGAACAGGATACCTGGTCATGTGACATCACCAGTCAAGAACTTGGGGGTAGAGCTGAGGCATAAGACCCCAAAGCTCACTCTCAGTAATCCATTTCCTCCAGTGAGTCCCTCCACTACCTAAAGCTCACACAACCTTCTCGAACAGCGCCACCTGCTGGGGACCTGCTGTTCAGTCACACGAGCCTATGGGGACATTCCACATTTAAAACACAGCACTGATTTAGACTACCTTCTTCAGCGTCCGGCACATTTTCCCTTCCAAACTAGAAATGGCCAACACCAGGAATAATAGAAAGATGGGTGACTAGCAAGTCATTAGATGTTCTTTCTGCACCTGCCTCAGTAGACCACAGGGAGGTCAGCAGGCATGGCTGAAGCTGGCCCTGAGACTACAGAAGGTCACGGGGAGGGCAGCGGCAGTAGTTTTGGGTCAGAAGTGGCCAGGGCAAACTCGTCCATCACAGCAGAGGAGTGGACAGTCAGCACCCTTTCTCGGCGTCAGCGACTGACCCTTCCTATTCTCACCATTTGTCAAAACTGAAAGGCATGGCCGTGTGCCAGCCTGGCAGCTTGCCCATGTGCGCTTCACTGCAGCCTCTTGGAAGCTGCTCTGCCTGGAGTGGAGGAGATTCAAAAGCAGGGTTCCTTCAATAGAGCTCACGGGCTGCACATGAGCTTGAAAAGTCAACTCAGCTGGTCTCAGGCTGCCTTTTGTAAATGCGTGAAGATGACGCACAAAGGGCTGCTTCACCATGCCAAAGTAAATAAGTGCTGGAGCAGCTTTCCGATATAAACATGCTCACACACCCATTTCGATATGTACAGACATGCACATCCATCTGACAGACGCATATGTAAATGGATGTTCCACGATACTGTTTGCTAACGTTGTGTGCATAGGGTCTGAGTTACCTTGCTATATTCGTCACTTTCCTAGTTGCTTTGACAAAAGAATTTACCAAAGTAATTTAAGGAGGGAAGGGTTTATTTTGGCTTACGGGCCAATAAAAGAAGTCCCTCATGGTGGGGACAGCACGGCAGCTGGTCACATTTAATCCGCAGGCAGGAAGCAGAGGGTGACAAATATTCGTTGTGATGGCTATTGTTCGTTGGTTGGGATGGCTACTCTTCAACTTGACAGGATCTAAGATCAGCTGGGAGCTGGGCCTCTGGACATGTCTTTGGGGGACTACCTTAATTACCTTTGTTGAAATGGGAAGGTACATCTCAACTGTGGGCAGAGCCACGCCACAGGCAGACGATTCTGCATTGTATACATGAAGCTAAGGGAACTAGCTGAGCTGCAAGCCTGTGTCCATTGCTCTCTGCCTCTTGACTATAGAAGCATTGCGAGCAGCCCCCTGAAGCTCCTGCAGCTGGGCCGACCCTGTAAACTGGACTGTGAGCCAGGATAAATCCTCTCTTCCTTACATTGCTTTTTATTAAGTATTTCATCCCAGACCCAGGTAAAGAAACCAAGATACTTTGCACCCAGTTCCTCTTTTCCCTTTTGTGCAGTGAGGGATCCCAGTCCATGGAATGAAACAGTCCATTTTTTAGAGTGGGTTTTCCTATCTCATCAATCTAACCTAGAAACTCCCAGACAGGCTGGGTTTGTCACTGTGGTGATTATCGATCCTTTTGAGTCGGCACTCAGTTTAAATCATCACACCTGTTTTACGGGTACTGACATCATCTGAGAGAACCCCCCCGCCCCCACATAGGCTAAACAAGCTAAACCAGCTGGTTAGGGAACCCCAGTGTTCATGTTGTCTTCAAACCCCACCCCCCACACCCCCCACCGGGGTTAAAATGCATTCAGTCACATTATGTGGGTTCTGCCAATGAGGTTCACAGAGCCTCATACATACGCCAGCACTGACTGATTTACCCCTCAAGTCCCGATCCTTCCACGCACTAACCTCTGCAGTCACCCACAGATTATCGGAACAACTGAGGTCCTCATCCCATGATCCCCACGCTGAGGCCGAACCCACTCCATTTTATCAGAGCATCCCTCGACAACCCCCCCACACCCATCCAAACCCGACTCTCGCCGCTAAGAGATTTTCTAAGGCCAACATGGACCAGCTCATTGCAGCCCCACAGACTCCCCAACAAATGGAAAGGAAAGCAAAAGGAAACAAAACTTAGCTCCCCCGGCTGGCAATCATTCGGAACAATCGGCTTCTGATTAGCCGCCTCGTTAAAACATAAACTCATTTAATTTAATCATCGAAGCAATAGTCCAAGCCAACACAGCCATTATCACAGGAAACTCCGTAATGCTCACTCTCTGTGAGACATGACAATTTGGCATCTTTATTAAGAATACAGATCTCTCGCTGGTGTGGAGGGCGCTGCAGCAGCTGTGGTCCTACCATTATCTCTGCAAACCAGCAGCCTCTTTCCTACTTCCACACAAAGCAACGAGGGAAAAGAACACCTAACACTCCCAGAGAGTAAGATGGCCCACTTCCAATTAGCTCCCAAGGATGATTTTATATTTAATTTCATTTTTTTCAAGTATGAGTATGATGTGTTGGGGGGAGAGGAGTAATGTGTACATGAGTGCAATACCTGCAGAGCCCAGAAGAGGGCGCTGGAACCCCTGGAATTGGAATTACAGACAGTTGTAAGCTGCCCAGTATGGGTGCTGGAAATTGAACTTGGGTCCTCTGCAAGAGCAGTACAGACTCTTAGCCACTGAACTGTCTCTCTAGCACTAAGTAGGACTTTCAAATTACCAATCTGTTTCATGCTAATGGACACAGCAATTGTCCCGTGTAGGTGGGTTTAACTTTAATTTTTTTCAAATCCTATTTTTTTTTTTTTTTTGGTTTGTTTTTCGAGACAGGGTTTCTCTGTGTAGCCCTAGCTGTCCTGGAACTCACTCTGTAGACCAGGATAGCCTTAGAAATCTGCCTGCCTCTGCCTCCCAAGTGCTGGGATTAAAGGCATGCACCACCACCGCCCCCCAGAGATAGTGAGAAAGAAAGGATACAGGGGAAGTGGACCTGTTTAGAAAGGTTCTTTGGAGCAACTCCCATCTGTATTGTCAGGAAACCGGCAGTTCAGTTCACAGGTTAGCAGACAGCAGCAGCTTGATTCACTAGCAAACGCTTCATGGATACACCAGCAGCCCAGTTCGGTAGAGTCTGGTTAGCAACAGCGGTGGCACGACCGAGCAGAGCCAGCCAGGCCTCAGCCTTGGCTCCAGTCAGCAGGAGGGACCCAGAAGAACACCAGGAGAAGTTCTCAGCGGTGCCTCTTCCAGGGACGCAAAGATCAGTGAAGGCGTGAGACCCACAAGCATTGCACAGCAAGCCGAGCTGTCTCCGTCACCCCGTGGAGGCCATTTTTTACCCTCCGCACATCACGTGTCCTCCACATGTCTTGCCTCAGCACATGCATCCAATCAGCCTGAGTTCTCAGAGTCCCAACAAATGCAGCTCAACCATGCAATGTAAGGCGGGCCAATACATGCATTTCGTTAGCAAAGAATCCTTCAGCACATGTCCCTTCACGTGCTTGCCTTAGCAGAACATCCTCTCTCCTGTGTCTGCTTCAGTGAAACGTTCCTTCACGAGTCTGCCTGAGCCTTTCACACCTGTGTCCACTTCTGGAAAACACTCCTTCACATGTTTGCCCCAGCAAAATACCATCCAACACTACTGACTCTCCAAAGAACCCTGAGGTTTCCACTTCAGGTGGGGGTGGCAGATGGGATGGAGGACAGGGACAACCTTCCCGTCTAGGCATTTTGACCTTGTAGCTTCCTCACACCATCTTACCTTTAGCCACGGCCTCCTCTTCCTTACCATCTACGGGGCCTAGTCTCTTAAGGGCTGGCTCAAGAGCACTCCCAAGTCATCTTCTGGTTTCTCAGGATGAACAGCCCCTTCCCCAGCAGCTCCTTATAAACCAATTATGAACAAGACTGGCTTGAGAATGCAGGTGTGTTCATCCACATCTGTAAACTTAGCAACTGGGAGGCAGAGGCAGCAGGACCGCTGTGAAGTCAAGGCCGGTGTGCCGAGCCAGTGGATTCCAGATCAGCTTTAGCCCCAGTGAAACTCTCTCTCAAAATATTAAGAAACAAACAAACAAACAAACAAACAAAAGAGGGGCTGGAGAGATGGCTCAGTGGTTAAGAGCACTGACTGCTCTTCCAAAGGTCCTGAGTTCAATTCCCAGCAACCACATGGTGGCTCACAATCATCTGTAATGGGATCGGGATATCCTCTTCTGGCGTGTCTGAAGAGAGTAACAGTACACTCACATACATAAAATAAAATAAATAAATCTTTTAAAAAAGACCTGAGATGTATTATTCCTTATAGACTTTTGCATTGACTTTCTTTTTTTTTTTTTCTTCTTTCTTTCTTTTTTTTTTTTGGTTTTTGGAGACAGGGTTTCTGTGTATAGCCCTGGCTGTCCTGGAACTCACTCTGTAGACCAGGCTGGCCTCGAACTCAGAAATCCACCTGCCTCTGCCTCCCAAGTGCTGGGATTAAAGGCGTGCGCCACCAATGCATTGACTTTCAATTTTAAAAAATATATTACTTTATTGTCTTTCTGAGTAGACTCTGGAGGTTCCATACACATTGTGCTAAATCATCCCGTTCTCTGCCAGTCTTTTGATACTGCCCCACTCTCCTGGTCACCTCCCCATGTCCACAGACACACCTCCTCCTGATCCAATTGACTATGATCTGGCAGCTGAAACCCAGAAGCTGGCAGAGACATGGGTATCTGATGCATTTCATGTGTGGGTTTTCTGGGGATTTGCATCTCCATACAGGAAACGTGGGGTATGATTTTGGCCTGAGGGACTTTTGCCCACTCACACCACGCCCCTGGTGCTTATGAGAGAGGAGCATGGGTTCAGAGCAGGCGGAGCTAGAAGTCCCAAACCATTCCCACCATGAACATAGAGGAGGACAGAGCTTCCTGCCTTCACCTTAGCCTCTGCTGCCTCTGCCACTGCAGATGTGGCCACCAGGAGCTGGCTCTGTGAAGAATGAAGAGAATCTACTCCTTGAGAAGAAGGTAACCTGTAGGATGTAGACGCACTAATTCAATTAAGGCGAGGCATCGGAGAGGAAAGGAAGCCACGGGGAAGACAATGGTGGAGGGTGTATATGAACCAGGGAGCCTTGGAAAGTCGCTAGCTCCTGTGTCTTCCACTTTTCCTGCCATGCCTCTGTCTCTATCTTCTCTCATCCTTCCTTCATGTGTCTCTGAGAAGGTCAGCTCTTCTCCTTCATTAGTTCACACATGAACTGTTAGGTGTCAGGGAACTCACTGCTCTAAAGCCCTCCAGCCCTGATGTCCTGGTCAGCTTTAACTACCAACTCAACACAGCCTAGCGCAGTGCTTTTCAACCTTCCTAATGTGTGGCCCTTTAATACAATTCCTCATGTTGTGGTGACATGCCCCCCCCCCAACCATTAAATTATTTTCACTGTCATTTCACGACTGTAATTTTGCTCCTGTTATGAAACATAACATAAATGTCTGATATTTCCAACGGTCTTAAGTGACCCCTGTGAAAGGGTCGGTCAACCCCCCCCAAGGGACTTGTGACCCACAGGTTGAGAACTGCTGGCCTTAAGTCATCTAAGAAGGGAGAGAGTCTCAACTGAGGGATGGTCTAGGTCAGACAGGCTTGTTTGGAGCATAGGGGTGGTTCTTAATTAATGATTAATGCAGGGGGCGGGGCTAACTAGGCAAATGGTCCTGGGCTGTACAAACTAGCCAAGCATAAGCCTGTGAGTGAACCAGGAAGCCATAACTCTCCATGGTTTTGGCTTCAAGTTCTTGTTTGAGCTCCTGCCCTGCCCTTCCTCCATGCTGGACTGTAACCTTTAAGCGGAAACAAACTCTTTCCTCCCTAAGTTGATTTTGGTCAGAGTGGCTTGTAGTTGTTGTTATTGTTTTGTTATTATTTTGTTTGCTTTTGTTTTTTCGAGACAGGGTTTCTCTGTGTGGCCCTGGCTGTCCTGGAACTCACTCTGTAGACCAGGCTGGCCTCGAACTCAGAGATCAGCCTACCTCTGCTCAGGGTGTTTTTTTGTTTTGTTTTGTTTTGGTTTTGGTTTTTTGGGTTTTTTTTTTTTGTTGTTGTTGTTGTTGTTTTTTATCACAGCATCAGACAGGAGACTCAGGTAGAACACCCGCCTAAGGAGCCCGGGAGCCTAGGCAAGGTCCAGTCACCAACACATCATCAGCTAGGACTCAGGGCCTACACCACGCTACACTCTAGGATGGGAGTTCACTAGCGAACACACTGCAGGAGGGCAGCCACGTAAAACAGTGTCCCTGCCTCAGGCGAGGAGGCACTGTTTCCTGAGGAGCCTTGGAGCAATATTCACTGTACAGGCTACATTTGCAACTTCACAGCCGTCAGCTTGAGAGATCTGGGCAGTCATGGGTTATGACAGAAGTGGGGAAAAAAAAATAAACCCAATGGACGGCGTGATTATTGGTTATGGAGATGGTATTCCACACAGTCCCACTCGCCTTGTAATGATGGTGGATGGATCACCATCCACGGGATCTTGTTTCTTCTCTCCTTGGTGCATCTTGTCCTCTGGAAGATACTGTTTAGCCAATGACTGTATTAGCTGGCAATGCTTGCCCTAGGGGGTAGGTTGCCATCAAGCAAGCATAGTAGAGTGTCAGCACAGCATTCGTTTAGGGCCATGGTTGTCCAGTCCCAGCTCTAGGCAGGTTCCTTCCTTTCCGGCTGAAATGTCTACCTGATTTAGGGCAGCCCTAGCCCCTGGGAAGAGTACATGCCACCGTGTTCCTGGTTAGGTATGATGAATGCTCACTTAATGTTCACATCCCAGACTAAAGGAGGCACGTAGTCACGGGGTGGGTGTCCTAAACGTGGTCACTGGCCACTTGAGAGTCCAGACTGCCTGAGCATGGATTGTCCTGCCTCCAGGCCAGTGCCTCTGCATCCGGATATCGATCAGGGAAGAGTGAACGAGGAGGGGGTGCGGGCTAGTCCGCAAGGAACACTAGGCATTCTGCTTGATTGATAACGGACACCCCTACTTCTAGTGCACGCATTGCTGGGAAATAGCAGTCCACGGCTGGGCAGTGTCACCCGGAGACAAGACACACCAAGGGAAGGGAGGGCCATGACCTTGTGGACGGCCATTTGCACCATCATTCTGTAGGCTGGGGGCACCTGGTGGACCACCATGACATCCATCCTTGTGAGGCTGAACGACCGCAGCACTAATCCCACACGCACAGCTGTGGCTTAGAAGTAGAGGTTTTTCAGGAAGGAAGGTCTAGATGGGCAGATGCTCGGGAGTGAGTCATAGCTCTGTCAGGCACGTCTCCCTTCCTTCACAAACATCCACTGGATACCAGCGACAACCATGTTGGGATGGCCAGGAGGAAAATAAACTCCTGCCCAAGCTGTCGTTCTTTGAGTCTGCTGATTCTTGCCACCCGATGCATTTGTTCCCGAGAATCGAAACCCGAGTCACAGCTGTCTTTCTCCTCTCCCTCCAGACCTTCAACACATTTTGCTCTTTGAATAAAATGCGCCTAGTTGGTTCCCACCGGTCCCCACCTGGGAACCTTATCTCCTGTCTGTCTTCACATAGCCCCAGATATCACCCATCGTCCTTACTCTTTTAGACTCTCACTTGCAGGAAAAGGAGCTATTGACACCCAGTCCACAGCAGCCAACATCATAGCCCTGTCCTTGGGTTCCTTACAGGCACCTGAAGCCAGTTTCTCCCCTTTCATTTTGCTGAAGTGTGTGCGTGCCGGCATGTACGCGTCTGTGTCTGCATGCGTGTGGGTTCAGGTGTGTGTGTGTGTGTGTGTGTGTGTGCATGTGTAAGCTCATGCGAGTCTATCTTGTCTGTCCTCCTGTCCTTCCTATATAGTTTTGAGACCACTCAAAGGAATTTAAAAATGTCTTCATTTGGGGGTATGTGTGCACATATCAGTGGCCACAGATCTCATTTTGGATTTGTTCATTTTTCTCTCCCCAGCCCGGAATCTCATGTTCCCTGACTGGCCTCTTGGGTCCCCCAACTGAGGGAAAATCAGAACATGAGAAAAAGATTTTAGAATTCCAGTAGCCTCTTTTCTCTCTCTCTCTTTCTCTTTCTCTCTCTCTTTCTAATTAACAGCTGCCGGGAGCAAACTTTCTGAGGTGAAACACATCCAGAGAAGATAAACGGCTTTTTAATTTGGGTCACCCACAAGGTCAGCGGTAGAACTGTGTTATTGTTATTTTTTTTTTCTCTCCAAACATGCCTTCATTAACTTTCTTTGAAGAACCGGTACAAAGAAGTCCTGAGCTTTTTGATGAACATATTTCCTCTCCTTAGTTACCAGTTTCAAATGAAGCCATCGCCCCAGGCCTGAGCAAGCAGGGGGTGGGGGGTGAGGGGGTTGCCCTTGTTGGTGGCTGTCCCAAGCTTCTGGCTGGGTCTCCGTTAAGCTTATCACCCAAGAGTTGCTGGTCAGACAGACAGGGAGAGGGGATGACTTTCCAGATGCATCCTGGGCCGAGTGGGCAGGACAGCTAGCCCAGCGATCCATTTCAGCATAGGAGACTCAGAGTCACATTTCTATCCTCCTATCTCCTTCTCTGGTTGTGGATGCCTCCATAGCTGTTCAGTGAGGTTTTGCCGGCACTGAAGCAGCTTAGATTCCCAGAGGACAAGATGCTCCTGCCAGGTAAGGTGATCGACTGTGATTGGTTCAGAAATGGATTAATGTTAACCTGATACCAGATGGGCTGCCAGGCACCTGCCCATGACTTTGAATGGATTTGTGACTTTTTTGGACTTTTTAGTTGGCGAAAAGGCTGTATGAGAAAGGAGTCATCAGAGAGAACAGGCCGGGCTTGGTGGCTCTCAGGCCTTGGGAGACGAATCTCTATGAATTCAAGTCCATCTTGGTCTATAGAGCTAGTTCCAGGCTAACCAGGGATCCAAATAACACACACATACACAAACACACACACACACACACACACACACACACACACACACACACACACGGGAAAGAGGGAGGGAAAGAGATGACTAGAACTCAGCCATCCACTTCACCCTAACCCAGCATGTCTGAGCTCCTATGCATCTTAACTTCCCAGTTAGAGAAGCTGTTTTCTTTCAGCGTCCACAGTCTGATTTAAGTTTATCCACCCATGGGGAAATCGCCCTAGCTACCATACCCCCAAGCAAAAACAGCTCTGAATTCAATGTTGAATCCGGGCTCAGTCACCTCTAAAGGTCTGAAGTTCCAACAGGATCTGGCCGCCATCTGGGACCGCACACGCTCCTTTCTTGGAGTCCTCAGTCTTATTTTTAGCACTTGCAAGTGACATTCAGACACGCTTCAGACATTCAGATAACGCTTCCTATTCATAATTGGGGGAGAATTCGCCACTACCTAACAACCTGCACTTCCTATTGTTTCTACTTCAGCCAATGACATCACTGTCATTCATGCCTGGGACACTAATGTCCTCCCTCCTTTGTGCACCCACCCAGTCTAGACCAGGGATTCTCAACCTGGGGTCTCCACCCCCCCGGGGGGGGGGTGTCACATACTAGATATCCTGCACATCAGGATTTATATTATGATTACATTTCTATTATGATTCCTAACAGTAGCAAAATAATAACGTAGCAACACGATAATGTTATGGTTGCGGGGCGGGGGGTGGGGGGAGGTCACCAAAACCTGCTCTATGTTAATAGTCACAAAAATATCTAAGGGCCCACAGCCAAGAACAGAGTCTTTATCCAGAATCCTCCAACTGCAAATGCAGAGGCCTAATTCGGTCCCATGGACCACAAATAGGCTTAAATTATCTGTCCTCCTTGGCGCCTATGAATCAAGAATCCACTGCAGCTGGATACATGGTGTGCGCCTATTCTTCCCAGCCTGCCTTGCAGGTGGCTGCCTAGACGTCATCACCCACTTGCGGTGGGCAACCCAGGTGTCTCTGAGTCACCCATACTCCTGGAAATAATTCCAACATGCCCATCAATTCAGCAAGTTGGACTTGGATGAGCTATTTTTTTGGTGTGGCATGGGAGCCCCATCTCCAGTGAAGAGATGTGAGTTTACATTTCCTTTGTAAAAAGGGGAATCGGTCATGAAATCCCCCGTGCTGTGAAAGGCTGATACGATTCTGCACACTTTACCCTTGGATCTTCTATGAGAAAGCCAGAAAATGGAGGCTGTGGATCTGCCTTGCATTTTAGTTGCTGTCATTTTTGCCCTTATGACAGTGATTATAATCCATACTCACGATGGCTAGAATACATGGCAATTACATGGGCTGACACACATATCCAGCTGCAAATGCTGTCCCCGTGGTAAACATCATGACCAAAAGCAACTTGGGAAGGAAAGAGTTTATCTAGCTAACACTTATATAATGATTATATCACTGCTCATGACAGAAGAAATCGGAGCAGGAAATCAAGGCAAAAACCTGGAGGTAGGAGCTGATGCTGAGGCCATGGAGGGATGCTGCTTAGCCGAGGCCATGGAAGGATGCTGCTTACTGGCTTGCTCCTCAGGGCCTTGTTCAGAGGGCTTTCTAATATCACCTAGGACCACCAGCCCAGGGGTGGCTCCACCACAGTATACTGAGCCCTTCCCCATCAATCATCAATCCAAAACTGCCACCATAGACAAATCCAGAGGCCAATATGATGCTGGTACCTCAAGTCTAAAACCCTAGTTCTCTACTAAACAGCCACATGAGATTTAACTACTCCCCAAGCCCCAGTTTCATCCTCAGTAAATTTTACATGTTCCACTAGAAACCCTGAAACCCCAGAAGACTCTATTTTTAACATTGCTTTCTTCTTCTTCTTCTTCTTCTTCTTCTTCTTCTTCTTCTTCTTCTTCTTCTTCTTCTTCTTCTTCTTCTTCTCCTTCTCCTTCTCCTTCTCCTTCTCCTTCTCCTTCTCCTTCTCCTTCTTCTTCTTCTTCTTCTTCTCCTTCTCCACCTTCTCCTCCTTCTATTTCTCCTATTCCTCCTCCTTCTTCTTCTTCTTCTTCTTCTTCTTCTTCTTCTTCTTCTTCTTCTTCTTCTTCTTCTTCTTCTTTTCTTCTTCTTCTCCTTCTCCACCTTCTCCTCCTTCTATTTCTCCTATTCCTTCTTCTTCTTCTTCTTCTTCTTCTTCTTCTTCTTCTTCTTATTATTATTATTATTATTATTATTATTATTATTATTATTATTATTATTATTATTGATTTTTCAAGACAGGGTTTCTCTGTATAGCTCTGGCTGTCCTGGAACTCACTCTGTAGACCAGGCTGGCCTCGAACTCAGAAATCCGCCTGCCTCTGCCTACTTTTAACATTGCTGTGAGGAGGTTTAAGCACCTGAGCCTTGCTGGTGTGCACCGTGGAACGCTATCACCCAAACAGCTTGGCATTATCTTTAAAACCTAAAACACTCCCTTGTCACATGACAGGCTTTCGATTTCAATGACCACAGAGCCATGCTTACAGATATTCACTGGAGCTGCCCAGCTCTATAGCATAAGCCAGAGGTCTCCAAAAGAGTGGCCAACAAACGGGGGGTCTAGTCCACCACGGGAAAGCGCTGAGCGGAGGAAAGGCACACCATGTTGTGACTGCTGAATGAATACGTCTCCCCAAGACACTCAGCTATGGAACTGATTGCATAATACTTCACAGGGGAGCTCGTTTGCATGAAGTTAAGGAGTGGGAGGGAGAGACCAGAGGGGATAGGTGTTGCAATATTGGTGGTCTCTGCCTGGAGCAGATAAGGTTCCCTGGGAAACAGGCATGAAGGATATGTCCGGAGTGAAGAAATTCTACCCACAGGAATGAGTGGGATAGATGTCAATATATATATATTATCAATATATATATATATATTTGATATTGATATATATATATCAAAAAGTATTCAGACCTGTGCATATTAATTTAAGTGATGTTAATTTTAAAAAGAAAGGAAGGAAGGAAGAACAAGAAAGAAAAAAGAGAAGGAAGAAAAGAAAGAAAAAAGAGAAGGAGGGAAGGAAGGAAGGGAGGGAGGAAGGAAGGAAGGAAGGAAGGAGAAGAGTCTGGAAAGATGACTCAGTGATTAAGAGCACTGCATGCTCTTCTAGGGGTCTTGGGTTCAGGTTCCAGCATCCAAATGGTAATTCTAGTTCCTCCTTGGGTCTACCAAGTTCAAATGCAGTATGCAGATACCTGTGCCTCAAAACACTCATGCGCTTAAATTAAAATATGTATAAAATAAAAAAGAAAAGGGAGATGGAGATTAGATGAGGAAAGACAAAGGAAGAACCAAGGAAATTAAGTGCTGGGAAAGCCATTGGGTGTGTGGGGATCGACCTGGAAGTTAGAGTCTCGGCCTCTGCCTTCGGCCTGGCTCCAGTGCTCTCTGACGCAGAGTGCTGGCCCTGAGAGTGGGCTCGATATGCATGCTGTCCGTGTCCTCCTCATCCACAGTAGACGCCATACTTAACTCCTCCACTACACACACAGCCCAGAATTCTCAACAGCCTTGCTGACGGGTCCTGAAAACCAAGCAGGGCCGCCACATTCCCAGCCTGGAGTAGAAGCCAAAGCCCTCCACAGTCAAGATCAATACCCCAAGCACGCCAGTTTAGCCAACACTCAGGATGAACCCATCACAGATATTCACGGACTAAGCTGTGGTAAACCCCATCCTGTAGCCTCTGGCCCAGGGTCTGAGTTCAATGGCTGGTCAGACCCCAGTGCCTGCAACCACTGTCCAAGTGTTGGCATCTACTGCTCCGCCCCGTTTCCACCTGTTTCCTCTGGGTTTATGGCGTTTACCACCCGGCTCTGAGTGTGCACAATCTGCCACTTATGAACATGAACTCAGGGGTCCTGTGGACTTGTGTCCCCCTCAGAACAAGAACATCTATACCTGTTTTGCTATGAACACAAACAGTGCTTGGGGGCAGAGCACCAGTCACACACCTCATCTCCATGGGAGAGAGAGTTCATCTCTTTTACTATGAATAAGCCCTGACTCTCTTTCTTGCTTACAGGTCCCCTTGCTACAGTAGTGGATCAGAGTGTAACCTTGGTGAACATGGTACCTGGACTCCCAGCCTGATCCCCAAAGCCATGGAGGTTCCTATATCCATACCTCGTACCTTTTTGCTTCTGTGGTTTCTTAAATGAACCATCACCATTGGGTATTTACATCCAGCTCTTAAGTGAAACTCAATTCAGGTGGCAGCCCGAGTCGCTGCAGACCCACCTAATTGGACGTGACAGCCATGATTTATTTACTGTGGCTGTCTATGCTTGGAGCCTTAATCGCATCTAACACTCATCTTATCGCAAGCCTGCTCAGAGGACCAGAAATTCAGATATTTTTCCTGACATCCCAAATCCCCAGTAATAGAGAGGAGGGAGTGGAAAAAGCATAAAGGGACTAAATTTGCTTTTGTTACATAGCCCAGGTATTTGCTTCTTATTGGTTGTGGTTAATGTTGATATTTAAAGATACAAAGAGGGAAGAAGTCAGCTTTGAATATCCTGGATGTAAGCAAGGGGACACTACCTCTTATTTGGGATTTGGTTACTTTAAATAGATAGGGCGGGGGCTTGGTGAGTAAGAGCGCTTGCATCACAAGCATGAGGATCTGAGTTCAAATCCCCAGCACCCATGTAAAATGTTATACATGGCTGTGCATGCCATGCCAGTACCGTAGGAAGTAGAGACAGGAGGAGCTCGAGGGCTTGCTGGCTGCCAGTCAAGGTCAGTGAGAGAGCCTGTCTCAAGAAAACAAGGAGGAAGATGATAGGACAAGGCAGCCGCGTCTTCCTCTGACCTCTGCAAGCTAACCTGGATGCACGTGTGTGCCTATACCACACCGCCGAGAGAAATATGTGAATGAATGTGTGCATATGTGCATGCAGGTGAAGGTGCATGTGTCTGCTCACCTGTGTGTGTGCGGGTGGGGAGGGCAGAGTCAGAAGTCAACCCTAGTTAGTGTTCCTCAGGTCTACTTTGCCTTCTGGGATGGTTGCTCTCACTGGGACCCGGGGCTTCAAGATGTGGCTAAGCTGGATGGCCAATGAGCCCCAGGGATCTGTCTCTTTCCACTTCCCCGGGACTAGGATTATAAGAGTACACCAACACACCGCATTTTTTAAAAAAAGTGTATTCATTTATTTTCATTTGTGTGTGTGTGTGTGTGTGTGTGTGTGTGTGTGTGTGAGTTCTGTGAAGTGCCAGTGGAGGCTATAAGAGGGCACCAGGTCTCATGGAACTGGAGTTACAGATGGTTGCGAGCTATCGTGTGGGTGCAGGGAACGGACTCTGGGTCCCCTTTGAAAGCAGGCAGTGCCAAGAAGTAGCGTCCCCTCGCTTCCATCCAGGATATTCAAAACTGACTTCTTCTCCCCTCATATCCCTAAATGTCCAAATGTCTTAACTGCTGAGCCATTTCACAAACACACCCTCCTTTTCATGTGGTTTTTTTGGAAAC
Organism: Mastomys coucha; assembly: GCF_008632895.1. Taxonomy (NCBI): domain Eukaryota; kingdom Metazoa; phylum Chordata; class Mammalia; order Rodentia; family Muridae; genus Mastomys; species Mastomys coucha. The sequence continues at coordinate 121,250,535 of NW_022196905.1, read as the reverse complement.
TAACTTGTATTCTCATGCATAATACGGGGAGCATTTCCCCAATCTACCCACCTGAGTCCGCAGACAGGCTATTGTTCCCCACTTGTCTTTCATTATTTTTTAATTGTTTAATTTTCAGGTTAGCATACAAAATACTGGGCTTCATCATGCGTCTTCAGGCATGGGTCACTCTACTTCAGCACCTGTCTCTTTAGTAGGGGCAAGTCACCAAGTACCAAGACCCATTGAGAGACACTCACACCAGGCTGATCATGACCAAGACCCATTGAGAGACACTCACACCAGGCTGATCATGACCAAGACCCATTGAGAGACACTTATACCAGGCTGATCATGATCAAGACCCATTGAGAGACACTCACACCAGGCTGATCATGACCAAGACCCATTGAGAGACACTCACACCAGGCTGATCATGCAGTTCTACTTGCCTCCCGACTGATAAACTTTCAGTCCTTCAAAACCCACATTTATTTATAACATGTTTATTGGACTCAGATGTACTTTACACCAGATTCTGAATGCTACAGATGTCAAAAGGCAATGAAGTTCTTATTGTCATTTGGTTCCATGTTTAAAATAGATAAACAGGTTTTGTTTTAATTACCTTGACCTATACTCCTCCCTGCCATCAAGAAACATATGTTCCCCAGAAATATCATATAACTATTGAATGCTTGGGAAACCATCATTGCACGCAGTCATAATGTGTTCTAGCCCAGGATGCTGGGCTTCCAAAAGAGTATGCAGTGAACACCCAGAGAGATCCGAAATCATTTTAGATTATCAGAGCAAAGGAGAAGAGAGTTGTGGCAAGAGGAATTAAACAGAAGTGGAGTCAGGGAAGTGGAAGAAAAGAATCTGAAGGCTTGCCAGGTGAAATGAACAAAGTTTCAAAGACCAAACTTATACCACCAAAGGCAGAAGATTAAGATAGAAGTCTGAGGCCAAATGCTGGAGAAATGAGCAAAGACCCAGCGCTGGGCTGTAGGCTACTTCTTTTCAAGTTAGTTCCTCTCCCCTCTCTAACATCAGAGTTCTCTGTCAAAGTATATTTGTTGAGCTGACAGTAGTGTGTTCAACCCAGTTGTTCTAATGAATAAAGGGCTGTAGAGATGGCTCAGTGAGTAAAGTCATTGTCATGAATGCATGATGACCTGGGATGTATTCTCAGAAACCATATAGAAAGACCTGTGTTTGTAATCCCAGCACAGGGGAGCTAAACACAGAGGTATCCTTGGACACTTCTACCAGGCAGTCTATATGAATTGGTGAGCTCCAGGCCAATGAGAGATTCTGACTCAACGAACGAACGAACAAACGAACGAACGAACAAACAAACAAACAAAAGAAAAACAAGGTGAGCATTTGAGAAAGATACTCCATGTCAACCTCTGGCCTCCACATGCACACACCCCCACAGACATATATGCATACATGTGGGTGCGCGCGCACACACACACATACACACACACACACACACACACACACCATCAGAAGGCAAATGGCTCAATGGTTTCAGATTTTATTGAACCTAGTGACTCAATCGGCTATCTAGAACTCAAGTTTCCTGAATTTTTGCCCCTCCTGTCATGTCCAGATTAAGGTCTCTTGAACATAGATGTCTCCTGAATGCAGAATATCAAAGGCAGACATGACAGAGAAAGAATGAGGATCCATGATTTGTATGACCAGTGTTCAGTCTTACATCAGCCGGTGGTGAAGGGGATAGGCTTACCATCAGATCCCTCCCAGTAAATTTATCCTGCAGCCCCGAGTTCTCTGATGTCCCTTCCTTGAGCATTGTTGTCTAACGTTCACTCTCTGTGAATCCCAACACTAAGTCTGAGGACAGCCTATTGTCAAGCTTTGGAGGAAGGCAGGAGCTATGTTAAGAATACCGCCAGGGGCTGCCTTACTAGCTTGACCATGTGGACCACAGTCACTGGGGTGAAGCCGAGGCTGCAGTCCAGTTGGCATCAATTCCAGCCATACTTGGTGCACCAGTTTGGAGGACCTGCCTATGAAGACTCTCCGAAAACATCAACCCCTACCAACATCTCTACATGCTAACATAAAAGACCTAGAGTGAAAACTGCTCAGCCATACCCTGCCCGTGATCAATAGCAAGACAAGAGGAAGTGAGATGCCTACATGGTAGGGTAATTTCCATGTAGCAGTAGCAAAGAGAATCCCAGCTCTATTAGCTCCCAGAGCTGGTGCGGGACTGATGTTCTGTGAGGCATGTGAATGGGGAAGAAGGGTCAGTTCACTGGACTGCACTTAAAACAGAGGGGCAGATGCCGGGCAGGCAGCTCCAGTCTTTCCCAAAGTGTTGAAACATACAGTATATTACCCTGAGAATTAGCACGTGCAAAGCATGAAGCCTAACGGGTGTCATAAGGTAAGGATGTGACAACTGGCAGTTATTCCTATTATCATCTCATGTGCAAATTAAGTTTCATATATACCATGCCAAGGAGGTCACAAGTAAAAGCTGGTTCTCTTGCCTCCATCCTTGGTGATCTAGATGAGAAAAAAAAATCTGCAGAGGCAAAGATAAATCTTCATGGAAATGAAAGAGCTCATGAGGGCCGAGGAGATGACAGGGTGGGTAGAGTGCCTGCTGGACAAGCCCACCCGAGGTTCTGTGTTCCAATCCCCAGCACCATTGTAGATTAAGCGTGGTAGCACACACCTTTAATCCCAGCATTCAGGAGGTAGAGGCAGGTGGGTCTCTGTCAGTTTGAGGCTAGCCTGGTCTATAGAGTGAGTTCCAAGCCAGCCAAAGCTACATAGTGAGACCTTCCCCATCTCAAAACACAACAGAAAACAATCCCATCAGGCATAGTGGGATGCATCCATAATCCCAGCAGGAGATCTGGAAGCAGGAGGAACCCTGGGGCTGCTGCTCAGCCAGTCTCATTAAATTGGTGAGGTCTGGGGTCAGGGAGAGTCTCTTCGAAAGCAAGCTGGAGAGTGTGTGATATAGGAAATCATGTGACATTGACATTTAGTCTCTCCATGCATGCATATGCACACACACATGAACATACATGAACATATCACATAAAAACAACTGAACACAGCTCCCACAGTCGGGTCTTTGCTTTTCACAATTATTCTTTTGTTTCTCCCCCTTCCTGATCCTGATCTGAGGATGTCTTCTATGTCAAGGTCGTCTCTCTCAGTCAATAGTGTTATTAAACTCAGATCTTGATGGTCTGAGCCTCTCTTGGCTTTCTACAGATGTCTACAGAACTCCTTTCCTTCTTCATATAATCCAGAGGTACCCCATTGTTCTCCTCCTCCTTCTCCTCTTCTCCCTCCTCTTTTCTTCTCTGTCTCTTACACACACACACACACACACACACACACACACACAACCCACCAGCATCTTTCTTACTTCCCACCCTACTTAGCTCCAGTTGGCTTCTAGTATCAAAAGGTGGATCACTGGAGATTTATCAGAAATGGCTACAGACACCATTTCCAAAGCAGCTTTGCCCCAACTCCCACGAAGCCTCACTTGTGGGGGCTGGAGAGATGACTCCACAGTTAAGAGCTCTTACTGTTCTTCCAGAGAACCTAGGTTTCCCAGCATCTACCTGGTTGCTCACAACCATCTGTACCTTCAGTTCCAGGGAATGTAATGCTCTCTTTGGGGATCCCACAATCACTGCACACATGTAACACACATGTAACACACATACACGCACACAGGCCAAATACATACACATAAAATAAAATAGTATAAATCTTTTTAAAAAAAATCTAGAGTCAAATACTCCCTTCCTTGAGCAATGGAAGGTTCAGTAGCTTACTTGATAATAGGAAGTTTCCACATTTGTTCTCTTGGGCCCCTGGACTACCTTGTCAAGAAGCCCAGGTACCATGTTAGCAAGATCACATAGAGGAAGAGGGGTTAGATGTCAAAGATTATGTAGAAAATAGCCCCAGCAATACAGAAACCCCAGCTGAGTGGCCAGCAGATGAGAAAAGTTACCCTATACCCATGGCAGCAGAGATGGGAATGGAAGTTCAGCCATATTTGCTCAACCAGTGGATTAAAGGCAGGCAAAGCCATGGCTCATTAAAGCCGCTGAATTATGGGTAGTATGCCATGCACATACGAAAACAAGATTGTCTTAGTCAGGGTTTCCATTGCTATGAAGAGACACAATGACCAACTTTCATTGAAGGACACCATTTAATTGGGGCTGGCTTATAGTTTCAGTGGTTCAGTCCATTATCATTACAGCAGGAAGTATGGCAGCATCTAGGCAGACATGATGCTGGAGAAGAAGTCAAGAGTTCTGCATCTTGATCTGAAGTCATCCAGGAGAAGCCTGGCTCTTCTGCACTGGGCCAAGCTTGAAGAGAGAACCTCAAAGCCCACCTCACAGTGACTCACTTCCTTCAACAAGGCCACAGCTCCTAATCACGTTACTTCCCTTAGGGCCAGGTGTATTCAAACCACCACAAAGATGGACACCCCACCTCTAGAGATCCCCAGTCACACTGCAATGGTTACTAACAAGGTCTTATCTTTCGGTTCCTTTGTCAGTACTTTCTGTAGTGAGAATATACTTGAAAGTAGCAATTGTCTGGTGGGGAATGGGGGGAGATAGAGATAGATAGATAGATAGATAGATAGATAGATAGATAGATAGATAGATAGATAGATAGTCTATTTGGGTGGGAACCAGTATGGCAGAGGAGACTCCATAGCAGTGGGAGTTGCTGACAACTGTGCGGAGCAGGAAACGGAGAGATGAATGTTGTGGTTTGGATGGCTTTCTCCCTTTCTCCTTTATTCCTCCATCTAAGATTCTAGTTCATAGGGTAACGCTTCCAGCATTAAGGCTGTGTCTTTCCTACCTGATTAACCTTCCATGGAAACACTCTTATAGATGCACCAGGAGGTGTGCCTCAATCTCCTGACTATAAATCTAGTCAATTTGACATTGAAGAGTAGATGTTCTACTGTGTAGGTGCTGGGAACCAAACTGCACTCCTCTGCAAGAGCAGCAAACATTCTTAACTGCAGAGACATCTCTGCATCCCGCCCTGTGTACATATTACCATTGAAAGATGGTGACCCCTAGATGATCAACAGGGAAGAAATCACGCTCTGGAAACTGCCTGATGCACAACACGGGAAAACCACTTACTTCTTCACTTTGTGTCTGTGGTGGTTTGAATATGCTTGGCCCAGGGAGTCGCACTATTAGGGGGTGTGGCCTTGTTGGAGGAAGTGTATCACTGTGGGGTGGGCTTTGAGACCCTCCTCCTAGCCATGTGGGAACCAGTCTTCTCCAAGCTGCCTTCGGAATAAGATTTAGAACATTCAGCTCCTCCAGTACAATGCCTGCCATGCTTCTCACCATAATGATGATGGACTGAACCCCAACATTAAATGTTGTTCTTTATAGGAGTTATCATGGTCATGGTGTCTCTTCACAACAATGAAACCCTGACTAAGACAATGTCTTTGCTTCTTCAAGTTATTGCTAGATACAACACTTTCCCCAAATCAGACTGGAAAATTAGGGTTCATTTGTATTCATACCATATTTTACCAATGTCTTAAGTTACCTTTTGGTTGCTGTGCTAAGACATGGTGACTAAGAACTCATAGAAGAAACAACTTATTAAGAGGTAACAGTTTCAGAGAGAGTCCATAACCATCATGGCAGCAGGAAGACAGGCATGGCACTGGAGCAGTAACTGAGAGCTTACATCTGATCCGCAGACAGACAGTGGAGAACTGATTGGTAATGGCATGGGCTTTTGAGAACAAACAGTTCCACTAACTGGAACTAAATATTCAAACCTATTATTCCACGAGGGCCATTCTCACTCAAACCACCACAATTACATTTATTTTTTTAAATTTCGTATGTGAACGCCAGGGTATGCACATGCCAAAGAACATACATGGAGGGCAGAGGACAACTTGGAAGAGTCAGTTACCATCTTCCACCATTTATGATCCAGGAATCAAACTGAAGTCCATCAGGCTTGACAGCAAGTGCTTTACCTGCTGAGCCATCTCACAGGCTCCAGATTATTGTATTTTGAACTGATCTTATTTTTTTTTTATTTTGTCTGATGATCGTCCACCCATAGAGAAGGTGCAAGCTCCACTCCACAAGGTGCCTTCTTTAGTCTGCTTCATTCGCTCACAAATCCTCAGCCTGTAGAGGCTATGTTTAGGAGGTGTTGATAAAGTTTTATTAGCAGAAGGAATGAATGAAATTTCTGACCTGTTGGAAGATGCTACCTCACCCCAAGTCAGTAGTAACCTGGATCATCCACACACCTTGGAGATTTTCTCTTACCTGAATCAATACTGTCTGTACAAGGCAAAGTGAAATGCTTGATAGTTTATTCTGTGTCAGGACAAATTTTTGATGGCACATTTATTTTCCAAGCAACAAGAGGTCTCCAGAAAAATAGGGAGCCTTGAATGGCTGGGATTCACAAGAGAGAATTGAATGTTTATTAATCACCCTTACAAAATGTGCAGTCCTCTCTGTTGCTGAGGTGGCTGGTGAAGAGGCACGGAAATTCAAAATGAAGATCCACTTTTCCAGGAACCAGGAACCCAAATGTATCACAAGATTTGAGGTGGACTTTTGTGTTTAAATGACTATTTCCTTTCTTCTGTTATAGGGCAAAACAAAAAACAACAAAAAAACCAAGACAACAGCAACAAGTATCTCTTTATTTATCATTCATTACTTCATCTTCTCTTCCTCTGGTGGCCAAGGAAAGAAAACAACAAGTTTAACATAAAATATATAAAATATATGATTATAAATAAATATGTAAGTATAAATATAATGTCTCTGCATTTTCCTTCAGGCAAACAATACTGTAGACGCCATCATTACATTTTTTCCCCCTACACATGACAAACTTTGCAGACTTCTGGCACCATCCTTTCAATATCCTAACCACTGAGCCACCTGAGCATCTGGTTCAGTTTTCCATGAAAAGCTTATTTAACAGCACCATGAATCCTTATGCGTCTAAGCAAAAACAAAAGAAAAAAAAAGAACAAAAGAAAGAGAAAAGGAAAAAAAAAGAGAAGGCTCCCAGCTGTGCTGAGGTTCGAAGGACAGAAATTTGTGTTTTTCCAGCATGTGTACTTGTTTTGCAAAGGAAAGGAAGGGAAAAATTAACTACAGTACAAAGTTCACCCAAGCCCGAGTGTGTAGTCCTTAAACTTCAGTTATTTTCTCATTCCCCGGGGCTGTCTTCCTTACTGTTTGAGACAGTGTTCTTCCCCGGGACCTGGATCTCAAAGGTCCACTGACTGGCTCAGCCAGGCTGGGTGTCTAGGGAGGCCGGGAGATCTTGTCCCTGGTCCCCCAGTGCTGGGATTTCAAGCAGAGGCTACCTACCACACCTGACTTTGTAAATGTGGGTTCCGAGGATAGACCTTGGACCTTAATGCTGGGAATGAAATCATCTCACAAACCGAGTCACCTCAGCCTTCATGTCTACTTCTGGACCTCAAATCCATATGGGTCCACTCCTGGCAGTCAGTTTCCATGGGTAAACATTCAGTCCTTTCCCTAGAAAGCCTCCGCTTTGTTCACTTTCATCCCCGCCCACCCTTGAAGCGACACAGCCATAAGACTCATGCCTGCTCCTAAGACTGGGATGGTCTGGGACATTAGCATCTCCATGCTCGTGGGTGATAGTGCAGGAAGCATGCAGCGAGACCCTAAGAAGATTTCTGTCTTCGAGCATTACACACTGGGAAGACCATCATTCCTTGCTCCATCACGGAACTCAGATGCCATCAGACAAAGAACATCTTGGCCTTCATCCAAATGGAGATGCCATCCTGCACGGTTCGCCCAAAGCAGATGAATAGAAGCTATCCCATCGGCTTGCTCCCAGTGGATTAAACACAATTACCTTAATGAGGCCCAGGACTTAAGCTCTCAACACTGAAGTGGGAAGTGCTGGCTGACGTGTCTAAAGGGGGCAGGTGAGGAGTCCAGTGACCTGTGTTGCATGTGGCATGGCACAGAGTCCAAAAAGCCACTGCTGGCTTCACAGCCTTGCTGCAGAAAAATTGGTTTAACTTTCAGATCATCTAGCTTATAAGAGAAAATCAGATTCTTTTTTTTTTTTTGAAAATCAGATTCTTAAATAGAATGTCTTAGTTACTATAATACTGCATGGGCCAATGATACTTTTGTTTTGTTTTTTTGAGACAGGGTTTCTCTGTGTAGCCCTGGCTGTCCTGGAACTCACTCTGTAGACCAGGCTGGCCTCGAACTCAGAAATCTGCCTGCCTCTGCCTCCCAAGTGCTGGGATGAAAGGTGTGCGCCACCACTGCCTGGCTCAATGATACATTTTTATAGACCAAGCACTCTGGTCTGGTACTTGCAAGCGTTTTCATGTTTGATGGCTAAGGGAGAAAGAGAATCTAATGGGTAAGACAAGTGTCTGTGATGCATGACAGAAACAGCTGTACTTTTCCTTTCCCAAGCAATGTGGCTCTGAAGCTCGGCCCACTAAGAGGGGGGGGGGCTTTTACCACACCCACAGAACATAGATGACTTTCTTGAATAGCTTCAAAGTGACCCCAGGATAGTTTCCTGGGCTATGTAGGCATTTATGCCTACAGACTTGAGCTGAAAGCTTATCAGCCCCCAGCAGCAGTATGTCCAGTGGAGAGGCCATTGATCTCAGTAAGAGGAGCTGACTTGACCTGTTAGAAGAGTTGCCCGGCTAAGTTTAGCACAGACGCTGACCTGTAACACTGTAATAAAAAGTAACTGTTAGTCCAAGCCACATATAATCAGGGCGGTTTGTTCTGCATAAAGTAAGTGAACCATTTCTTGAATCCTAGCTACAATTACTACCACAAACTCAATATTCCTTCCCTATAACGTTAGTACAGGAAGATTTCCAAGGGATGGTGTCATCCAGTGAGGCATTAGTGTAGAGTAAGTCTTCAATGGATTATCATCACCTAATGACTTCCAGTGTGTCTTTTAAAACAGTTCTTCGAGGGCTGGGTGGAGAGCTCAGCTGATAAAGTCCTCAACATTCAAACAGTATGGTTCTAGTATGATTCCCAGAATCCTAACACTAAGGAGGTAGAGAGAGATTGATTTCTATCCTACACACACACACACACACACACACACACACAAAATCAGTGATACCTATAATCATAAGGCTTAATTCTGCCAACTCTAACTTTTGGCAGGCTCCGTACCTCAGAAACTGGGAGGTAGCAAATTAGGCAAGGCCACCTGGAGAGGGAATGTGTTGGACCTGACTCTGACTCTGGGATCGCCAAGAAACTGGCGAGCTCATTTGGTAACTTGAGACTGCCATTGTGTGGGCACTGATAACAGAGAAACTTTCAAATAATACAAACAAAGGCTGCCTCTTTCCCTGGCTGGAGGCTGGCTGTATTTATAATTCTTGGCATGTAGCTTTAAGGCACCAACAAAGCCATGATGCCCAATCTCCTCTGCACTGAAGATTTTCTTCTTTATTGGTGCTACCAAATCCCATTGAGGGAATGAATTCCATCTTGATTAGTGTGTCAAGTATTGGCAAGAGAGATCTTTCCATCGTCAACTTTTTCTTTTATCTGAGAATTTTATCTATCATCTATCTATGCTGAAATATGATCACATACACCCCCATTTTTCATTCCCCCTGCATCTCCCACCATATCCCCCCAATACCTTCCCCTCATAACTTTATGGCTTTTTGGACCTCACTAAGTCCAATTAGTGCTGTGTATATGCGCATGGGTATGGGGCCAGCCACACCATTAAAAATGTATACGCCACTCTCCCAAGCAGTCATCAACTGCCAATAGCTCCTCATAAGTGGACAGGGGTTGGAGAGCGCCCCCACCTCATCCATGCTGGGATTATTGATTGGCCTGAGGTGGTAGAGGTCTTGAGCAGGTAACCATGGTAGCTGTGGGTTCGTGAGTACAGCAGCCATGTCTATAAGACAGGCTTTTGTAGCTCTCCTCCCAGCCTCCAGTTCTCACATGTTATCTACTATCTTCTCTTCTCTGACGTTCCCTGAGCCTTGCCAAAGGCTGGGATGCCCATAAAACCATCTTATTTAGGGCTAAGCACTCCAACGACAAGGGGGAATCTTAAGGGACTGTTTTAGGGTTACTTTTGCTGCGGGGAAACGGTTTGACCAAAAGTAAATTGGGTGTGCTTGGCTTCCACTGGAAGTCTATTGTTGAAGGAAGCCAGGGCAGGATCTCAAGCAGGGCAGGGACCTGGAGGCAGGAGTTGCTGCAGAGGTCATAGAGGGGTGCTTCCTACTGGCTTGCTCCTTATGAGTTGCTCAACCTGCTTTCTTTCTTTCTTTTTTTTTTCTTTTTCTTTTTTGGTTTTTCGAGACAGGGTTTCTCTGTATAGCCCTGGCTGTCCTGGAGCTCACTCTGTAGACCAGGCTGGCCTTGAACTCAGAAATCCACCTGCCTCTGCCTCCCAAGTGCTGGGATGAAAGGCGTGCGCCACCACCACCCGGCTCAGCCTGCTTTCTTATAGAACCCAGGATTACCAGCCTAGGGATGACACCACACATCAATCACTAACTAAGAAAATGTCCCACAGGTTTGCCCTACAGCAGCCTGATCTAATAAAGGCATTTGCTCAACTGAGGCTCTCCTCTCTGTCTCTTGTCTCTCTGTCTGTATCTCTGTCTGTGTGTCTGTGTCTGTTGGTCTGTCTGTCTCTCTCTCTCTCTGCCATGACTCTAGCTTGTGTCAAGTTAGCTTAAAACTAGCCAGAACAGGAACCAAGTGCATCTACTCTCTCTCCATCCCTAGGACCAGCCTAGCTGGTTCATGACTGAGCACTTCTTCCTGAGAGAATTACATTCAATCACTAAAAACTGGGTCTGGAGGAACTGTGGGGGTCACTGGTCCTATTACAGCTGCTCTCAACCCCTAGCTTTTAAGAAGTTTCCCAAGAAGACCCTGAACATTTCATTCATACCCTATCCAGCATCTTTTCCTTGATTTCTCTTCTGCTGAGGTCACTACTTAGTTTGCCCCCACCAGTGATCGACAGCCATGAGAGACTTGTGTCAGCATCAGATCTGAAGAGTTCTGCCAGGGTCTTACTCTCCTGGACTCAGGGGTCTCACAGGGTCTGTGTTCACTTATATAGGCAGCTAGGGTCACACGAACTAGAAAACCATATTGCAATCAGCCACCCAGAGGGACTGTAGAAAGCTTTATCTGTACTTTTAGATTTTAAAATGCCATAGCTAAGGACATCACTTGAGTAAGTACTGAATGTAGCTCAGAGTACCTACAAACTGTGATCCCCTGAAAGAGGCACCAGGCCCAGGAGTGTGGGAGATCAACCAAAGCAGCCAGAGACAAAGCCAACAATGAGTTCAGAAGTTGGCAGAATGCATCATTCCTCAGGGTGCTGACCCACAGTGTTTTCCTCTTGGAGTCTTGTTAGCAGATATTTGAGATGAAGAGATTTAAACCATTTGGGGGGAAAACAGCAGAATGGGCACCTGGTGGTCTGGTATGCGTGGTATATTGGAATACGTGGTCCGTAGCCACATGATCAGCTGGTGCTGGCTCATGAGTCTCCCTATATTGTAAAGGAGACTCATCACGCCTGTAATATCTCGCCCCAGATCTAGATGGTCTCCGTACATCGCTCATAGCCTGGACCATATCTTCTTGGTTCTAGGACTTAAGCTGAGCAGGTAAGAGTAACATGGGAAAGCCACAGGAAGCTGTTGCCACGGCACTGCAGAATCCGACTGTTCTGTGACTGCTAATGATTTGGGCAAATGATATACCCAGTCTGTTGAAAACGGGTGGCCTCGTTAGTATGTCTGAGAAGGCAAATTGCTTTGAAGGAAGACAGTATCATCCTATGGACCCAACTCACACCATCCAGGCAGCCCTTGGTTTCGTACACCTCAGGGTAAGGGGAAAAAGCAAAGGCCCACAGAAAATGTAGTTATTACTATGAAGTCCCCAGAGGCTGAGAAGGTGACAGATTAATCATCTCTCACACTCATTAGGTCTCCGTGATTGTCCCTCTGTGGTGCTTTGTGGCCCCTCTTTTGATGTTCCGTAAATGGGCTTGGCTGCTTGTTTGAAGACAGAACATTCTAGAAGCCAGTGTAAAATTCCCAGGAGGGAGGGGGCTTTTTATAATCACCATTATGACTCCATTATGGAACACTTTTTTTTTTTTCTTATTCCATATGGAGTTCAGAGTGAGTGCCAGAGCGCTTAGAGAGGTTTTCCCTGGAGGCTTTGTAAACACAGACACTGGGGCAAGCCTTCCATTAACTAACAGCCAAGTAAAACCTGCCATGGAGTGCACGGTTGGAGCAGGGATCCAGAGGAGGAAATGGTCTCTTTGGATGGTCTAGGCTGCTTCTCAAGGGTCCTGGTCCCTCTGTTGGGCACAGGGTCATCCTACATCAAGCCCACACCCTCTCAGGGAAGATTTTTGTCTATCATTTGCTAAAAGAACAGAAAATATAGATGATCATGCACCTCTAGGGGGTGACCCAAGAGGGGAGAAAAGAGGCAACTTGAAGCTTCAGAACCACACTCTTCTCTTTTAATCTGTTCAATTCTGTTTGAATGTGCACACTGCTGATCTGGTTAAATTAGATGCCAAAGTGGTAGCAATCTGGGGGGAGAGGAAAAGTTGTAGGTATTTTTTTTAATGTAATATTTTCCGTAACTTTATACAAGGGGAATAAAACCCCATAAAACAGTCAACACTTCCTTAGCAAGAGCCCTGCTTCTTGTTTCCTAGAGACTGATCAAGGATAGAGGGTGGCACAGCCAAGCCAGTGCCTGGATCTTGAAACCCTGTGTGAGGATTTTCCAGAGGTAGGCCACTTCTAATTATTGTTGATTGTGGTCTTATTGTTCTGAAATGGGCTTACATAAGCTAAGCAAATGCTCTACCACCGAGCCATACTTCCAGCTTCAATTCTTCTTTGAATGATGTTTAAAGTGGCTTGGATAGACCTTAAGGGAAAGAGACCTTCATAACATGGATTTAAGATCCTGTGATTTTCAAACATCTTCCCCTGGCCACCCCTATCTCTAACAGAAAGTCCTACAACATTCTTGATTGTGACTGCTGGCCATTTCCTAAGAGTGCACCATCCAGACTTAATATTGGGGTCTACTTTGTGTGTGTTCTATGGGTGATGGATAAAGGAAAAACTTTATCTATTTATCTATCTATCTATTTATCTATCTATCTATCTATCTATCTATCTATCTATCTATCTATCTATCTATCTATCTATCTATCTATAGTGTGTGTGTGTGTGAAATCTCAGTTTCCTGGGATGAGATGAGGTGGGAATTAAATGGCCAATGGTTGTAGTATTTCCCTGTGAATGCAGACAGAGCTGGGCTGTCTGCACAGTATGCAGTAGAGCAAACACAATGTTACGTGGTTAGTTCTGTGTGATTTCCCTCTCAGCACAGACACACTTGTTTCTAGAATCACAGGTCACATTTCTTAATGATCTTCTCCTCCTCTAGACAGACTCACCCCTGCCACAAGCCTTCCCTTTGATTTATTTTTCAGGGCACTCATGGTCCAGACCCATTTGCCTTGGAGAATAAACCCCACTGAGAAATTGTGTGAGGTTATGTTCAAGTGTGACAGTTTTTGAAAGAACACATCCTAGCTAGTAGTTAGCATAATTGTTAACTTGACACAGCCTAGAACTCACCCAGAGAATGTCTCAACAGAGTAACTGTCTTTATTGGATTGGTTTGTGGGTGTGACTGTAGGAGGTTGTATTTACTGTTAATTGATACGGAAGGGTCCAGTACACTGTGGGCGGCATCATCCCTAGGCAGCTGATGCTGAGCCTGATAAGAAAGCATGAGCCTATGCATGAGTCAGCGAGTAGCATCCTCCATAGATGCTGCCTTCAGATTCCTGCCTCAGTTCTTGGCTTGAGTTTACTCAATGATCGATTGTGACCAAGATGTATAAGCTAAACAAACCTTTCATCCTCAAGTTGCTTTTGGTCAGAGTATATTATCACTGCAAAGGAATAAAAACTAGAACAGAATAGAGGCTAGAAGAAGGGAAAATAAACCAGAAATCAACAAGAATTCTACCTACAGAGGGAAGAGGTGAGTTGCAATGGGGCAAAGGTGACAGACGACATTGAGACTTCAGGTTCTATTTCCATATGAGTAGACTGAAGCTCATGGGGGCTCAAACTTCCCTAAAACTAAACCAGCTGAACCAGGATGAGCTCTGCTAGCCAGCCTCCACAGTGGTCCCATTTGGGTAGCATCAAGAAGGAGGCAAGAACACAGGTCATATGAGTGGAGCCTCAAACACCAGTTGCTGGAAATAGTCCCAACACATTTACCTACTGCTTCTTCTTGAAAGCCACCAGAGCATGCCACAAAAGAATGGGTTTCTCTGCCTGTGGGAGGTGCCCACAGTGACACTGGGCATCTTGGTTCGCCTCTTCCCTTTCCCTTCTGTGGGAAGAGCCGCATCTCTGTTGCTGGACGCATTCACATCATTCCAACAGCAGCAGCCTACAGGCCAGGAAACAACTAGCTCTCAGCAGAGATACCACGGTCCCTCTCTGAATCACCTTATGTTCGGAGACAAGGCTGGAAGAGGAATGAATGTCCCCAGACAGGCTGAGTATTATCCAAGGTGACACACAAGCTGGCTCAGGTGGGTGATGTGGAAGCTGTCTGCGGTAGCAATGTGAGCAGCTAGTCTGAGGAAGGTGACCTACCTGTTTGGGTGCAGGTGTGCACTGCTTTGTGGAATCCTCAGGCCCTTACTATACACACGGGTTCTGAGCCAGCAACTAGTGGTGAGGGTACAATGTATTTGCACATGGCCTCTAGGGGATGCTGTTGCACATTTGCAAGCGCCTTGCTTCAGCTGTTGGTGGGAGATAAAGAGTCATGCTCTTCAAAGGCAATGGGCACGGTTTGGGGCATAGAAGACCTCTCAGGCAGACCACACAGCGTGTCTCCTCTATGCTGATCACAATGACAGCTTTCCCCTTTTAGCTGCTTCTGTATCTGCTTGTCCTGCACAAGAGGTGCTAGAAACTGCAGAGGCTCAAGGCTCCTTTTATCCTGGCATCCATCTTCACCCACCTTCATCCATCTGTCCTTTTCTGCCAATGCTGGGACCAAGGGAACTCTGAGGCCTTCTTGCTCCAGAGACAGAGACAAGCACTCATTTCTTTCCTTTCTGAGTTCTCAAAGGTCTCAAGGTTCCTCCCGGAGATGAGGCTGCCTGCTAAGGCCCTAATGACGCTTCTTTCTGCCAAGTTTGATTTGACTCATTTTACTTCCAGTTTAGCAAAACTTTAATTTATTTAAACAAGAACATGCCCAAATATCTTGCCCAATTTAGAAATGAAAGATGCTTAGGCTGGAGAAATGGCTCAGTGGTGAAGAGCATTGGCTGCTCCGGCGGAGGACCCAGATTTGGTTCCTAGCACCTTTGGTGGCTCACAGTCATCTATAACTCCAATTCCAGGGGATGTGAATGCCCTCTTCTGGCCTGTAAAGGTACTGCGCACACACACAATGCACAAACAGATGTAGGCAAATACGCACATAAATAAATCTTTTTAACTGAAGATGTTAACTAAACAAACTTTTTTCTTTGAGAAAATGAAGAGTCGTGACCAGATAGGAAGTATGTGGAGCTATCTACAGGGGCAGTGCCGGCAGGAAAGCTTTCAGAAGATACAGCGGGGAGTGTGGCAAAGAACACATTTGTTTGCTGTAGATACATAGTTTGCCCAATTTAGTCTAAGTAGAAAGTCACCCCCATCTCCTGATCTTGAGAAGAACCACAATATGGCAATAACCACAGCGGGTAACAATAACATACTCATTATGAGGTAAACCATTAAAGAGCTGAATACCAACAGTAGGTTTGGTGTCAGAAGGAGGTGGGAAGAAATAGTTTCCTAAACTCTTCAGGGACTTCAGACCATGTGCAGAGTAAGGAGGGGCCAGGCTGTTTCCCTGCCTCGGCACCTCTCATCCAGCAGCTCCACTGAGCCAAAACGTGACCTCCCGCGGTCCCATTTTTAACTCAGCCATCATGTGTGACTCATCTTCCCAATGTGCACTTCGGGATGACGTAATTGTCATCTGGACTCCATCTTTAAGTCATTCATCTCGGAGACTCTGACACAGATCCCCGGACTGACTGCAAGCTCAGTCACGGGACCGAGCCTTGTTCCAGGAAGTGTTCATTAACAGATAATAAAGGGACCCGAGAGTGAAGTGCAAGCTGATAGCAAGGACAGCTTCCATCTGAATGATCCGGACGATCATTTGCTTTTTTTTTTTTTTTTTTTTAAAGCAGAGACGTGAAGATGGGCTCATTACAAAGTTTTGGGCTAACTAGACGAGGTCCCTGCTCTTTGGTAAACAGGAAAATTGGCCTCTATTTCAATGGCTTGTGGCCACATTATACTCAGCCAACATGTGGGAAGCAGAGCCCTTGCCTCATTGAGAACAGATGCTCTGTCCATATCAGGTAGCTTTTTAAAGACACACAGGGTACAGTTATGAGTCTCTGTGACATGCATGGACTCTGGCGTCTGAGAAACAACTGTGTAGAACTCTCACCTTGGTGGCCATGAGTGGCTCTGTTGAGCTATTTTCTTGCGATTTGTTTTTAATTTTCAACAGAGAAGGAGGCTGCCTTGTGTACTGTTATGGACCTAATACCCTGACCCTCTAGCTTCCACCCACCAGTAGCAACTTCTCCTACTCTCTGCTCAACAGCTAAAAACATCCACATATATTCCCAAGTATCTTTATGCAAGTGGGGTGAAACCAATCCTTGGCGGATCTCAATGAAAGCAAGAACAACTGTCATCCCCAAGAATGCTGATCTTGCCTTAGAGATGGGAGCCCACCAGACAGACGCACCCAGCTATACTCGGCTCTCAGTCAGAAAGAAGGCCCAGTGTGCCTTTGAGGGACTTCAAGAAAACATATGTGTGATAAACGCAATAGTAACATAAAAATAGTTAATGTTTACTAAAAGTGTGGCATGTGCCTAATGGAATACAATTCTCTCTGACTGAAGTCTCAAGATACCACCGGACACGGGTACTATGATTATCTTGATGCAGAAATTAAGGCTCAGATGGGCTGAGGAACGGGGTCATGGTCACACAGCTGGGAAACTGTGGCACTGGCTTTGAACCTCAGGATCTATCTCTGAGATTATCATCTCTTCTGGGAGGCTGGAGCCAGAGTACACACCTACTGCTAGCTCCCGCCCCACTCATGAGACTTCCCCTCCTCCCAGCACCTCCATTTCATTTCTTTCCCAGATGACCCCATATGCACATGCCTTTAACATGCTTTGGTGATATTTATTCACCTCTTCCAGCTTTAAGAATAGCCTGGTGGATAAACACACTTGCATTCGCTGGCCACTGTAAATAGATTAGAGATGGCTGTGTGGCCCAAACAAAGTCAAAGCAACTCAATTACGGGCCATTTACTGGATTCATTATAAGAGAGACATCTACTTTAGACTCTATGAAGGGCAGGAGGCAGGAGCCACTGGGGCTCCCTGAGCAGAAAATGAGAGACGTAATGACAATCTGTGCCAAAGGGCTATCATTCAAGCCCAGAGACTTCTGGATGCAAATCCCCTCACCGGCTCAGTTGTAACTGAGCTGTGTGTGATGGACACATGCCTCCCCTCTCAGTGGCCCCATATTATCAATCTGTAGGATTGTCTGTTGAAAGGATTGAGTTATTTTCAAGTGCCATGGAGACACAACTGTTTAGGAGCCCACAAGGACCACCCAAGCCAAAGCATCCAAAAGGATTTGGAACTTTGACGCTCGGGACCCACAGGTTCTCCCTCCTGGCTGCACTCTGGCAAGTCTAGCATAAAAGACCTCACATTCTTTTGTCTGCAGCCAGTTCTATTTTCAAAGATCCCTCTGGGAAACTTGAGAGACGAGACGTCAGCTAACAGATTGCCACGTCACAGCGGTGTGGCGGTGGGCACAGGGATCTGAAAGAAGATGAGGCGTGGCCCCTGCCTTCTGCGCTTCACTGTTATGAATGTTTTCATTAGGGCAGGGGCACCCTGACCTCGAAGCTAGGTGTCCTCCAGAGAGAGAACTGGGGAAGGAAGCTCTTTCTATAAGATAGATATAGAGACCGTGGAGGGAGAAGGCAAGAGAGACAAGGATCCCAGCTCTGGGGGGAAGGGAGGTGGATGAGACCTGGAGAGATGAGAGCTGCTCAGGACCTGCCTTTCTAGACAGAGTTCCCCATGCCTCTTGAGGAAGACCCCAACCCAGCTGGGCAGAGGAGACTCCGAGGCACACACTCAACTTCTCTTAAGAACTCAGGAAGCACGGGCTGGCATGGCAGCCTGCACCATCGTGACACTCTGTAAATGTCCCTTTCCCCTCTGACCAAGAGTTAGACTTGGCTAATAATTCTTGGGGATTACAAGAAGTATAGTTCATCTACCTAAAATTCAGGAGCCCCGGAGACTGGTGTCAGACCAACAGAATAGCTACGCACTAACACCTGAACATTCCAAGAACATTGCCTAGGGTACAGTGACACATATCGGTTATTCCAGCACTGCCAAGGCTGGGGCAGGAGGATTATAAGTTTGAAACCAGTCCATGTTACACGGTGTGTTCAAGGCCAGCTTCAGCAGCACCACGGGGCCCAGAGTCCATGACTAGAAAGCAGATTTGGGAAGATGCTTCAGTTGGGAATGTGCTGTGTATGCAATCATGAGGCTCTGAGTTCAAACCAAGTGCTCACATAAAATGCTGGGCATGGTGCTACATGACTGGATTCCTAGCACTGGGCAGGTAGAAATGGGTGAATTCCTGGAGCTCACTGGTGGGCAAGCCTAGCCTATGAGGTGTGTTGTGAGGTAGTGAGAGACCCTTCCTCAATAAAAAAAAAATACCAGAACAAAAAAATAAAACCTATCAAAACCAAAAATCAAAGAGTTGGATGGAACTCCCAAAAAGTAAAATCTGAGGTTACCCTCTGTCTCCACACCTATACACATACAGGTGAGTACCTCATATATAAGAACAAACACACAAACATACATTAGACATACATATGTACATACATACATATATACATATATACATACATACATACATACTTATGTATGCCGCTCACTCACAATGCACACACAGGGACACACTCATAATACAAACATATACATATACTACTCTACAATACACATGTACATACACACATGCATACACATATATACACATGCATAGTAACATACACCTATGTATACACATACTTATACACACAAAACATGCACACTAACATTCGTATGCACACTCATTCAGAAATGTATAATACACATGCACACTAACACGCACATATATGAGCACATACATACACCACATATGCACTGTAATACACACATACAAATATGCAGACACATATACATGCAATATATACGCAAGCTCACATACATGCATAAAATGCATACATATGCACAAAAATATGTGAATATAAACAACACACACATGCACACTAACATATAAACACATATACACATACATGCATGCATACACACGCAGATACACATGCCATCGCAACAAAGAAACCAAATGTAGAAAAGACTGAGAAGCCTCTCTGCTGTGATTATAACTTGGTCCTTCTAGCCCTTCTGCTCACTGGACATAACCAGAAAGAGAGCAGATGCCACAGGCCCTCTCCTTATGGGTTAAACTGTGGACCACCACAGTCAAAGGCATAGTTTGAGGAACTTGAGAGCCAAGATGACTTTTAAGTGGGTTAAAGAATGTGGAACAAAGGCAGCGGGTGGTGGGTCAGGAGGGCCCTCTGGTTCCTCTCTGTTCCAAGCTGGAGTCAATTTGCTGTTCAAATGTTTCCCACAACAGCAAATAGCTCTGAAAGTCTGCACCAAGGCTGGGCTGCCTGGCAACACAGATGTGTTTTAGAGGAGCTGGGGAGGGGACTGGGGCTGGAGCAGGAAACTACTTCTTTGCTTCTTCCCAAGCAGGGAAAAAAAATTGCTTCTTTTGTCTGTTCCAGGAGAACGCATTTAAAATGACAAGCCAAAGAAAATGAAAACAAGCTCTTGCCTTTGGAGGCATTTGATGGGGAGGAACACGGACACTGGCAGAGTACATACAGGTAAACGCATCTCCAGAATTTTCTGACGTTTCTCTTACTATGCTGTCGATGCAAACTTGATTGTGTTTTAAGGTCCCCTCTGATAATGGGGTGTCTGAGAACAATCCAGCCCTTCTTTGACCTCACAGCTTTATGGCCACTTGAAGATGCAGAAACAGAAATTACCAGGGTGATCCAGGTATCTGGAAAATGCCTTTGAGGAGTTGTGGGGTATTTTTTTTTCTTCTTCAAATCCTCCAACATGAAAGAGATGAGAAGAAAAAAAAGATGACTCTGTGAAATTGAATTATAACAGCATCAGGCAGTCTGCGCTCGGCCATTAAGAGGAGCGGATTTGAGGGTGCTGGGCTGGATAGAGGCGGAGAAGGGAGAGACCTACTTCAAACTCTGGTGCTCCCCCTCCCCCTGTGGGGTACATGGCTGGTACAGCCAAGGGGCAAGACAGCATTCAAAGGAGCCAGAGCATAGTATCAGAGGTTTAGAAGCATCTTCCCTGTGGTTGGGTACGAAGTCTCACAATGATATCCATCCGTCTTTGTGAGTTGTTATGGGTTAGGGAACCCTGTACCCAATGAGTGTCCTTTGAAGAGAAAGGAAAGGAGACCTGGGGTATAAAAGCCACAAAGAAGCAACAGGAGGCAATGTGTGATGGTCAGAAGCTGAAGTGAGTAATACGGCGGCTATAAGCTGAGGATGAGGACCGTACATCCAGGGGCCACCAGGAGTTGCAAGAGGCAGGAAGGATTTTTCTCTAGAGACTTTGAAGGCGCCTTGATTTCTGACCATTTCTGGCCTCCAATCCTGTGAGTGAAAGAAGCTCTGCTGCTTCTAGTCACAAAGGTTGGAGCCCGTTGTCATGACAGATACAAGGAACTCATAGTTACTTTATGTGGGGGGTGCGCACGCAGTTGTGTGCATGAGTAGGTAGAAGCCAAATGTTGACATCAGGGTCTTCTTCCACCACTCTCCATCTTGTTCTTTTGAGACAGTATATCTCACTGAACCTGAAGCTCATGGATTCAGCTAGACTGGCTGGTTAGTGAGATCCAGGGACCCTCTGACCTGCTTCTACCATGCTAGGATTATAGATCGACTTCACCACACCATCCTACTTTTCCTGTGGGTTCTGGGATTCAAACTCAGGTCCCCTGCTTGTGTAGGAAGTACTTTTACAAAACTGAGCCATCTCTTTAGTCCCTAATTATTACTTCTTGGAGTCATGACTGGTTCTAGAGACATAAAAAAGTCACCTGCAGGTATCTGTGTCTGTGCTGTGACAGCTGGAAAGTGACTGCTACCTGTTGTGACAGTTGGATTAACACAACCTAGAGTCACCTGGGAGGAGAATCTTCTCAAAATAATGCTTTACTTTAAATTATGTGAATGTGTGTGTGCTTTGGCATGCATGTGTGTATGCGTGCATGAATGCAGGTACCTGCAAAGGCCAGAAGGAGGTGTCAGAACCTCTGGAGCTGGAGTCACAGACAGGTGGGAGCTACCATGTAGGTGCTGGGAACTGCACTTATGACCTTTGCAAGATAAACCACTGGGCACTTTCTCTAGCCCCATGGAAGAGATTCTTAATGAGGAGTAATCTAGATCAGACTCTCTTGTAGGCATGGCTGTGGGTGAATTGTCTAAATGATATAGGAAGACTTAGCCCATTTTGGGCGGCATCATTCCCTAGGCACAGTTATCTTGAACAATGTAAGAAAAGAGAAAGCCATCTGGGAGCAAGTAACAGATCTGTTTATCCCTTATGCTCTTAACTACAGAATTGACGCAGCTAACTGTGCAAGTTCCTGGCCCTGACTCCCCCAAAATGATGGACTGTAAACCTGGAATTACAAGCCAAATAAATCCTTTCTTTTCTAACTTCCTTGTCAGGCTATTTTATCACAGCCACAGAAATGAAACCATAATGCTTCCCATTTCTGGCTTGTCTTTAAAGCTACAAAGTCTGGCATTAAACTTCCCATTTGTCACCAGTCGCTGGGGCTGTCCAGTGGCCGATCCCTTCAGAAGAAGCATTGGAGCATTCAGGGCCTGAAGCTCCTGCTCCTTTTAGCTCCATGGGTGTGATATATATCCTTAGAACTGTGTAATGTACTCACAATCCTCATGACTGTCTAATTCAGGATCCATTTACCAGCCCCAGAGGCTGACATCACTCCCTTCTCATTATATGCCCTGGTCACTGATAACTGCCTCTTTCTGATTTGCCTATTCAAGATGTTTCATACAAATGGAATTACAGACACTAGAGTCATTTGTTTGTGGCTTTTCTCAGCATCTTATGTTTGAGGTTCACCTACACAACAGCAATGTGATTTAATTTTTTTTAAAGGGCTTAACTCTTCTCTGCTAAACATGTACCTAACATTGGCTGATTCACCCAGCAGCTGATGGGTGGGGTGTTGTGACTTGGTTATAATGACAATGTTTCTGTGCACACTGGTGTCCTGTGTGCCACTGTGTAGGATCCTACCCTTAGAACACTGGTGGGGGCTGGTGACTTGCTCTTTGCTCTGGCTGGTTACAAATTAACTCTACTGAAACAACCTTCCCTAGTCCTATAAAGGAGGTGGAAGCCAGCCTCAATGCCATTCTTCAGTTACTTGGAAAGTAACTTGCCTCCCTGGGAACTGGGATTCTTCCCGTCCCCTTCTATATGAAGTCACACACAGTATATCTCCTCAACTGCTTTCCAGCATTCATCCTTTGTATTTATTGACTGGAACATGCTGAGAATATATCACAGTTGGGATTGGTTTTATGTATTTATTGAAACATGTTTAGATTATGCTGAGGCCATGTTGACTTGGCACAGTCAACTGATGGCGGTGACTGTGCCCCACTCACCAGTCACAAAAATCACATCTAGTGATTCAGCCATCAGTGTTTATATACAAGAATTTGGGTTAAAAGGGAGATCACCTCTGGACCCATCTCAAGCTACTGTATTCCTCGCCCATTTTATGGTCACAGCTCTACAAGACGAGGCTATGAATGTCTGATATATATATTTTTCCCCATCCCTATATATTTTATATTATATATAAATTATATGTGATATAATATATAACAATATTATATATCATATATTATATAAAGTATAAGATATATTATATTGTAAATAAAATATACAGAATATATTATATAAAATGTAT
>NW_022196905.1:121206269-121226884 GCF_008632895.1 Mastomys coucha | reverse complement strand
TTTATTTTATATTATTCATTATATTATATAATATATTAATACAATAAATCATATGTTAATATATAAGTAAATATTAAACATATTTAATTTATTATGTTATATAAATATGTATTATAATATAATATAATATAATATAATATAAATATATATATTTTAAAGCAGAGTTACCCTATAGCAGGGTGACAATTCCCCTACTAGATACCAGAGAGCCCAGTACCAGGAATGGGTTACCTCTTTTGGATATATTGGCCAATAAGGTTGATAGCTATTTCAAACATCATAGGTTATTGCCAACAATCCTGATGACCCTCTAGAACTTGACATTATGGCCCTATTGCTGAAGATACCACATGCTTGAGTCATGTGAAAACATGGAGACATCCAGCAGGCATTCGTCAGGAAACTTCATTCCTACTGGTTAGCTTTCCTAACGCTAGAATGTCTATGACTGGTAGACAAAAGTTAACCCTCAATCTTACCTAGCTGTGAACCATTCAAGGTACAATAATGACCAGCCTGGTAAGAGATACTCACTAGTGCAATAGTGGTACATACACCAGGAGTGTAACCAAGCACTTTCTGATCGGATTTAAGGCCTATTCCAGAAGACGGAGCCCATACCTGGCATCATTACTGAGGTCAGGAATCTGTGTCTAAACAAGCCAAAGGCCCTAAGAAGAACCTACTGGTAATACTCTGTTAAATGGACAGACCATTAAATCACCTCTTAATAATTTATCTATATACCCATGGATGAGTAAAGCTTTCAATTCTCATCAGAGAAGTGTCTCTCTGTGGTAGATAGTGATTAACACAGAGACCCACAACAGGTCAGTGTTCAGAGAATAAGAGACTGTGGGATGCTCAGACATTAATGGACATCACATCCTCTTCCTCCAAGGCTCAGGGTCACTGAGGAAGAAAAGGCAGAAAGACTGTAAGAGCCAGAGGCAGTGGATGACTGCAGAGAAATGGTTTTCAGAACACAGCAGTGCGGTTGCACAATGAACTCACAGTGGTTATGATAGCAACCGCAAGACCTTTGCAAGCTCAGGCCAGACAAAATCCCAGCATGGGGGTAGGAGGTAGGCACCAAGTCCCACCCCTGGCTGAGGAACTGATAGCTGCTGGGAGAGGAAGAAAGAATTTGCTCTAAAACGTAGCCCTTTGTAGACTGACCATGCTCCAGTGGAAGGACATATATGCATATACATATACATGTGCGTGGACATATACATATACATGCATATACATATGCATATGCACATGCACATACACATGCATATACATGAAGCACACACTGGAGTAAATGGGATTTAAGAAAAGGACAATACAAAATTAGGTGAGTAGGTGCCGGGCGGTGGTGGCGCACGCCTTTAATCCCAGCACTTGGGAGGCAGAGGCAGGCGGATTTCTGAGTTCGAGGCCAGCCTGGTCTACAGAGTGAGTTCCAGGACAGCCAAGGCTACACAGAGAAACCCTGTCTCGAAACAAACAAACAAACAAAAAAAACAACAAAAAAACCCCAAAAAACAAAATTAGGTGAGTAGGGATAGATTTGTATGTGAGAGAGGTTAACGTGATCAAAATACAGTGTATGAAATTTTCAAAGACTTAATAATTAAAAAAAAAAAATCCTCCCAGGCAGCTAAGAGCACTTGTGGCTCATCCAGAGGATCCAGGTTGGGTTCCCAGCACCCACATGGTGGTCCTAATCATCTGTAACTCCAGTTCCAGGAGATCTGATGCCCTCCTCTGATCTGCATAGTCTCGAGGCATAAACCTGGTGTACATACACGAGAAAGTATTCATACACATCAGATAGCAAAATAAATAGATCTAAAATGTTTTTTATAAAAAGTTTGAAATCCCAACACCTATGCAAAAAAGTTGGCATGGTTGGCAGTGACTGTAGTCCCAGCAGGGGGCACTAGAAATCAGTGGATCCTGAGAGAGATTGACCGTTCTCAAAGAAGTAAGGTGGTGAGTGATGGAGAAAAATATCCAATATTCAGCTCTGGCCTTGGCAAACATGGAACGGTTGTATTTGCATGCATCACATACAACCCAGATAAAATGTATCAATCAATCAACCAATCACTCAGTTTTTTGGAGAATGCAAGCCTTTTGTTTGCTCAAGAGTGGGCCTTCCAAGCCAGGCAGTGGTGGCACATGCCTTTAATCCCAGCACTTGGGAGGCAGAGGCAGGTGGGATTTCTGAGTTTGAGGCCAGCCTGATCTTTAGATTGAGTTCCAGGACAGCCAGGGCTATACAGAGAAACTCTGTCTCGAAAAACCAAAAGAAAAAAAAAAGTGAGTCTTACATACCTACTCTCAAGAAGTTAACTGTTGAGGTACATGGACAAACAAGCTCCCCTTGTGGAGGGAGAGCTAGGTGATACTGAGCGTGGGAGATACCTTCCTACCCTGAGCATCTCGCATGTGTACAGCTGTTTCCCTGCCTGAGCACAGAGCTTTCCTGCCTGCCCTGTAGGGCTCAGCACTTAACAAAGCTCCTTATGGGATAAGTTATCCGAGCAAAGCTCCCCTCTGGGATGCTCCCAGCTTAAGGTGTCTAGTGTCTGAGCATGACTGCTCATCTGAGACATAGAATGTTGAGAGCACAGGCCCTGTCATCCTCTCAGCTGTGGTAACTATGCCCAAATGCTCTGGTCACTTCCTAGTTCAGATGTTCAATGGCATACGATCAGCAGAGTGGGCAGAGCATGCATGGTCTATCAATGACACAGGATCTTCCTCCAAATGCAGGTCCTACGAAGAGGGCACCCTACATAGGTGAAAGTCTCATCTCATCTGTCCACTGGCTGCATCTCTTAAAAAAACAAAACAAACAAACAAACAAAAAAAAACTGGACTTTTCTTCCAAAATCTACTTGTGACAACTGGACTCTTCCCCTTTGAAAATGTCCTCAGACATGAATAAACTTGAAAGGGATAATGTGCCTTACGACCAAATTTCTTGATACAAATATTACATGCAACGTGGTTAAAAATGTCCAATTGTAGCCTTGAAATTAAGGGATGGATTGAGAGATGAAGCCCGGCAAAGGTACAACGCTGGGTGACTTCTGGGATTATTGTAAAAAAGAAATGAGTTTTGTTTTTGAGATGGGTTCTCACTGTGTAGCCCTGGCAGGTTTGAACTTGCTGTATGGACCAGGCTAGCCTTGAACTCATGAAGAACACCTCTTGCATGCTGGGGTTAAAGGTGTGTACTACCATGCCCAGATTTAAAAAAAAAAAAAGACACACAGAAGGTTAGAGGATACGGAGGTGGCAAGAGTTGAGATACTGATTAGGGGAAGACAGCATGAAATACCAGAGGAGAAGCTATCAGAACAGACATTTAGTCATCTCAAAGCTGTATCAGAAAATCACCAGATATCTATATTGTTTATAACTCTTCTCCTCGCTTTATGATATTCCTCTTTCCCAAGGTTCATCTATTTGTGGCATGCATGTATGTGAGTGCATCTTTTCTGCACGTGTGTATGTGTGTGTGTGTGTGTGTGTGTGTGTGTGTGTGTGCACATCTCAGCAAATGTGTAGGCACATGGAGGCCCAAGGTGGGTGCTGGGGACCATCCTCTATCTCTCTAACACCTTATTCATGGAAGCAGAGTTTCACAATCAACCCGGAGGTCACAAGCTGCTGGTCTCCTGGCCAGTTCTGCCTTGGGCATTCCTCTCTCTGTCTTCCAAGGAATTGCAGGTAGGCTGCTATGGCCACCTGAACTCCTGTCCTTTTGCTAGCATGCCAAAGATGTGTCCTAGCTCCCTTTCACCTTTTAATATTTATTTAGTATCTATTTTTTTATTTAATGTATATTTGCGTATGTGAGTTTATATGCACCACACACACGCATGAGCTCACAGAAGCCAAAAGCAGGCATTAGATTCCCTGGATCTAGAGTTATAGGCATTTATGAGCCACTAATTTATGTTCTGGGAACTGAGCCTAGGTCCTCTGTAAAAGTAGTAAGTACTCTTAAGTGCCCAGCCTTCTCCCCGTTCCCTTTTATTTTTATAAGATTTCCCTCCCTTTTCAAATAGTGAAGTGGGGTTTGGGGATGAGAATGGTTAATTCCAAGACAGATTCTCGGACACTGCTTTTCTTCTTGGTTGCTGGGTTCCAGAACTAAGACATGTGCATACACATGCGTGCATGCGTGCATGCGTGCGGGCGGGCATGCGTGTGTGTGTGTGTGTGTGTGTGTGTGTGTGTGTGTGTGTGTGTGTGTGTGTGTGTATGTGTGTGTGTGTGTGTGTGTGTGTGTGTGTGTGTGTGTGTGTGTGTGTGTGTATGTGTGTGTGTGTGTGTGTGCTGGGTCTTCTGTTCTAAGGAACTTTGTGTCAAGTTTAAAGCCAGAGGACACATGATCTTTGTGAGTGATCATTGCTTACCTCCTTGCACGAAGCCTGCTGCAATTCATGATTAAAAAGCTGTGAGTCAGAATACGTGGACACAAAGAGTCTCTAAGTATTCTGTCATCTCCCAAGTTCCCAAAGCCCTGCTTTCTAGGGAGACTCTCCTTCCTACCAAAACCGGGGTGAAATGGTGATCGATACAGCTTGGGGGACAAACCTGGATGATACAATTGAATTTATCTCTAAGATAAGCAAATGGAGGCTGTGAAGGGAAGTCCTGCATGCCACCCAGACAGCATGTGGCAGGAACAGAGGTCCTGGCTTTGGGATGAAAAATCCAGACATCCTCTGCCAGGCCAGTGCATACTGCCTGCCACCAGACTTCGTGGGCAGGTTGAACGTGATCCAGGTTGCCCTCGGGGATGGTGTGTGTGTGTGTGTGTGTGTGTGTGTGTGTGAGAGTGTGTGTTTAGATTCACCCTGAAGAGGGTAGAGGCTGTACTTTCTCAAGGGGAGAGCTATTTCACACCCTTGGAAGACCACAAAGGTGACTCTGATATGCCACAACTCCCTTCAAGTGCTGTGGCTGCCTTCTGTCCCCATGCCCCAAGGCAGCCCTGTGTATATTCAATTTACAAGATCTAGAAGCCCCAGGCAAAACCATGAACTCAGATTTTAGCTCAGTAACCTTCCCTGATCAGCAAGGGGGCTGGGGAGGGGGAGGGGCGCAAGGCAGGGGAATGAAGCTGGACCTTCACTCTAAATTCCCCCACCCCATCTTGGTCTCATATTGACACCTGGAGGAAGTACAGCTCCCAAGAGAACTCCCCGAACCCATCCATTTGAGCCCTGTAAAAGACATGAGTATTATAAAGAGGTATCCTAAATCCTTTAATGACACCCAAAGCAACAGAAAACCGGGACCTGCAGCAACCGCCCACTCACAGTTGTAAGAAAGAGCTTCGGGCACAGCTCAGCCATAGAACATTCAGTTCACAAGCACGGACAAGACCCTGGGTTCGGGGTTTGATTCTTGGATGCCACAGGCACAAGAAAGTAAGTATATTGATAAGATATACTTACTTTTATTATTGCTTTATTTTATTTAATTATTGTTCTCAGCAAATGATTATTTGAACCTGGAGAGATAACACATACCTTAAGAAATATATTGAAATCTTTGATTTTCAACTCTTTATGTGATGTACATGCAACACAAAAACCTTAAAAATAACCATCCTTGCAGCCAGACTAGAAGAATAGGATGCTACTGAAAATGCGGAATAGCACGCTGGCATTCTGTTTTGAAAACATCCCCCTCCCCAGCCCGAAGCAAAACATCTGACATTAGAAATATTTTTTTTAAAAAACAAAAATTGAAATGTAGCTGCAGCAATTATAACCGAAGACTTTCTCACTCACTATCAAAATCCCTCTGTTTTTGAATCCCTCACTTTTCAGTGTTACTTGACAAACCTCATCTACGTTTCCCTCTGGTGAAGCTCCTGAGCTAGTTTGGAAAAGCTCTGCCTTGTGGTGGCACTTCCCCTAAGCACAGGAGAAAGCAAGTGTACTGAGCTGAGCACCCAAAGCCCTCACAGTGAGAAGCAGTCCACAATGCTCCACTCTACACCCTGCTGCCTTGGAGTCCACAGCGATGGAGGCAGCTTCCCAGAATGAAGCCCATCTTCCCATTTGCTAGCAGTACCCCTTGAGTCACCGAGGCACTCTAGCTACCAAAGGGAACCAGGAAACCAAGGAAACAGGACAGGTAGGATTCAACACCCTTTTCTTAAATACAGCCCAGAAGGCACCAATATTCCTGGGCAGGTGTGAATGTACAAGCTCCAAACACAACCTGCATCCATGGATATGCAAATTATGCAAATGAGGTCAAAGAAAGGTTTGACTCCTGGCCCAATCTGATAAAGCCTTGGGGCCAAACACCCTACCAAGGCAGCAATGAACTTCAACTTTACCCTCCCAAGGCCCTGCCCTCCCCAACCCCCAGAGCATACACAGGTAATCCCGGTTTTGAGGGGTTCTGCATGGCTTTTGTGTCCCTTCCCTGCTCCAACCATCCAGAGTAAGTTTCCATTTCTCTGTGGCCTTTAGGCACGCTCCCTCCCCACTTCACCTCCTCCCCCCCACCCCCCACCCCGCAGCACTTCTGAAACACAAGCCATATTCCCACCCCACTTGTGGTGGTGGGTCTCTCTATGACTCAACCACAATGATGTTGGGGTTCCCACCCTCACCCCAATCCGCCAACATTACAGACAGGGAAAGTCAGTCTCTGTTATAGAAGGGCGCATAACCTTTGGATCAATAGAAAGTGGGAAAGAGGAAAGAACAAAATCACTGGGTGAGACATCTTAAAGCCAAATGAAAAAAACCCAAGTTGCTTAAAGTGGGTGGTCTCCCCAGTTCTGGGGAGCCTTTCTTTATCTGAGACGTCTATAACATTTGCAAGTAAAGGCAATGATCTTGCAAGGTGGTTTTCCTGAATTTTAAGCCTTTAACGGGTAGAGAAAAAGAGGCCACCTACTAAGTCTCTTCCCCGCCCCCTCCGCCCCCTCCGTTCTTCGCCCACAACAAACACAGCCCAAGCTTCCCCGTGCATCTGGGTTTGGAATCAAGGGCTTCTGTATTAAGGGCCAATCCCTTGGGAGGTAGCAATTACGCTGACTCTTGGGCGTGGAGTCAGATTTACTCTAGACACACTACAATCAGATGCCAGCCTGGGCGCCTACCTTAGGATGAAATGGTCCACAGTAGAGTTATTGGCGATGGTGACAGATGCGGTGACTACGTCTCCCTGCTTGACCGGCTGGGAGGGCAGCCAGATGACCACATTGCCATCCAGGCGCAGTTCACTGAGCTGGGTGCTATCCTGGGTGCGGTAAAGGCTAACCGTGCCAATCTTCTGCAGGTGGGATGTCCTGTCCTCCTGTCCATCCTTTCCTGGACGAATGGCATTGTCCTTCCTGGTGTCACCTCCAGTGCAGTCGCCTCGCTCTCCTCCTGGCTGTACAGCATAATACAGTTCCACGGGACTCCCCTCTGGCTGCTCCGTGGGCCTCCTGCGCCCAGACACCACCAACGAAGGGGGACTGAACCAGCCGGGCAGCATCTCCAGCTGGGCCACGCACAGCCCCAGGGCTCCACCTAGCCGGCAGCTGCCTCGAACCTCCCGGGTGTCTCGGAAAGCAAAGACCCGCAGGCAGGGCAGTTTCTCATCCCTGTGGTCATCCCAATCTCTGCCCACGACGTGGAAGAGCACCTGAACTTTGGGATGGCTCAGGTAGACTTTCTCCTGCAGGATGTAGGCCTTCAGCCTCCAGTCAAAAGGAAACTTATTGGTTGGGCCTAAAAAGTTGGGGTTCAACATCAAGTCCAGAGGCATGACCTTTTCTGCCGAGTAAGGCCCGTAGCTGGCATTTAATACCGGGGGCTGCTGGGCCTTGTAGGTAAAGAAAGACTCCACCCTGGACTGCAGGCTGGCATTCCGCAGGGGGTCAGGGTTGGTCTCCTTTAGGGTGAAGGCAGTCTCAGCTCTGAGGACATGGAAGCTCACGGGCAGGTACGGTGGCAATGAAGAGAATCTCTGTATATTATCCATGACCCCTCGGCCGTCTGTCACTAAGGAAGAGAGGAGAAAACATTTAAATCAGTAATGGGCAGCTTGTTATCCGGGCTGTTAGTTTGCGCAGCGATTTGGAACAAAGAGATGTAAATTCTAAAGTCCATGAAGACCAAAGCTATGGACTCCTTCAGGAAATAGCCAACCTTTCCAGGTGGCCCACTAATTACAGAATTATTAGGTTCAATTATGTAAAGTAGATTGAAGTATGTAAAACTGGGAGCTGATGGCTTACTTAGTAAAGTGCTTGCCATGAAAACTTGACCTGAGTTTAGATCTCCATTATCTTAAAAAAAAAAAGGCAAGAGTATGGTGGCTTACAGCTGTGGTCCTAGCACTTTTGGGGCAGAGACAGAGCAACTGATAAGCCTTCCTGGCCAATTAGTCCAGCCAAACCAGTAAGTTTAGGAGTAAGAAAATAACATGTGGAATAGAATAAAATCCACAAATAAACCCTGAAACAGAAAGGTTTAATTGGAAGTAAAGATGGCCCCTCAAATCCTGAGGCAAAAATATAGACTTTAATAAATACTGCTAGAGAAGTTAGGTAGACCCTTGTGTTAAAAACGACAATAGCAACAGCAGCAACAAACAACAACAACAACATTAAAATAAATTAAACTAGATCCAAATCTTACAAGCAAGATGAAACATCAGGACCAGAGAGATGATACAGTTGGCAGAGTACTTGCTGCGTAAGCCCGAAGCCCAGAGTTCAAGTCCTGAGTACCCACGTAAAAGCCCACATTAGGGAGGCAGAGGTGGGAAAATCATGGGGTCAGTTTAGCTGCAATGGTGAGCTCCAGGTCCGGTGAGACCCTGTCTCAAAATAAGCTGGAAGGCAATAGAGGCAGGCCCCCAATCCTAACCTATGACCACCACACACACCCGCCTGAGTGGGTGTAAACCGTCAGGCACGTGCATATGTGTGAATACATCACACACAGAGACACACACATTCACACGTACAAATCATAATATCAAACATTGATTGGACCCATGAAGAAGCAGAGGATGGTGTAAAGGAGAAAGAAGATAAAGAGAAAAGCGATGATGGGAAACATAGCAGACAGACAGACAGAGACAGAGCAGAGGAGAGGAAGAAAGCCCACCTGACCTCGATGTGATAACCCCGGACAGTATGAGGTAGAAAGTGTTTGGAAACAGGGGCTAGAAAGATGGCTCAACAGCTAAGAGCTCTGACTGCTCTGTAAGTGGGCCCAGATTCAATTCAGAGAGCCCCTACAGGGCAGCTTAAAACGGTCTAAATCTCCGGTTCCAGGGGAATACAGTGCCCCCTCTGGCCTCCATCGGTACTGCATGCACACAGTACATAGCCCTAAAGGCAGACACTCACGCACATAAAATATATTTAAAAGTGTGTGGAAATTCTTTCTACGATGTTGGCAACCCTTCTACCCACAATGTCAATGTCGGAAACACATTAAAAATATATTAAAGGTGTGTGGAATTTTTTTTTTTTTTGTTACTATGTTGGCAACCCTTGCAGCCACGTGGTCAAATACCAAAATAAAGGAAAGTGGAAATACTCAATGAAATAAAAAGAATGTGAGCAAGCCATTTGGGTTTTTTTTTTTTTTTTTTTTTTTTTTTTTTTTTTTTTTGGTTTTGTTTTTTTTTTCGAGACAGGGTTTCTCTGTGTAGCCCTGGCTGTCCTGGAGCTCACTCTATAGACCAGGCTGGAGTCGAACTCAGAAATCCGCCTGCCTCTGCCTCCCAAGTGCTGGGATTAAAGGCATGCGCCACCACCGCCCAGCCACCATTTTGGTTTTATAGCCCTCATTTTCTATGTACAGACCTTGCCTATGTGTTAGGACAAAGAGCAACAAGAGAAGCCCCACCTCCACCCCACCCCATTATCTGAAATCCAGGAGGAGAAACGCCTGTACTTATGTCTAAGGACTTCAAGCCCTCTGGTCATGTTGACCACTTGAGCTTGGTAAATTTAGTCACAGATCACTGAAGGCCATGTAGTCACTGCTGTCTCCCTTTATAGTTGATGGCAGAGTCTTCCTTATCAAAATGTGTAAGAGACTGAATACGTCAACAACCCCCTGGTTAGGAGGGAGCCCTCCAAGGCCCCCAGGCAGCTTCTGGTCCCCTTCAAAATTCAACTCATGTGGCGGCCAACACTCCTTGGTCCTTAGAAGCCCGCCTTCTGTCCTTTAGTTTATTCAGATCTGACAATGCTCGCTTGACCCTATCTGAAAACGAATGTTACTCTATCTATGTATCTTGCTGTCTAAATTCAAATCCCAGAGTTCAAATCCTCAGCATTCATGTAAAAGCCCTCCCTTGGGGAGACATAGCTGGGAAGATCCCAGGGGTTCTCTGGACAGCCAGTTTAGCTGTAGGGATGAACTCCAAGTTCAGTGGGAGACATTCTCTCAAAAATAGTAAAAAGGCCATAGAGGATGACACTCAGGGCCAACCTCGGAGCACCACACACAGCTGCATTAGTGAGTGTGAACCCTCACATACATGTGCATACATATGAGTATATCACACATGCGTATACACAGGAAACTGAAATACCACCTTAAGAAGCTGAGAGAGTCTGAGTCCCCAGTAAGCGCAATTAAGAACGGAAGCAGAGGAGGTTTGTCTGCAACTGGAGCACAATAAGAGATGGTGGCCACCTGAGTACTGGGACTCAGCCTCTGCAGCTTGAGGGAGTTGCCTGCTGGACCCTCAGGATGGACTTAATGTGTACAGTCCCAGGTTTAGAATCATGAGACAATTAAATCCATGCATATTGGAGCTGCCAGGATTCTACCTTAAGTCAGAAACGGGTGATCCATATGCCTCTCTCTCTCTCTCTCTGTCCCAGATGACTTATCAGCCACTCAGGAGGCTAAGAGCCATTTGCTTGTCCAAGCTGAGAATCCCCAGGGGAGCTTGGTCTTTCAATGTTCAGGACACCTCTAAGGGCTCCGGCTGCATACGGGGCTCAAGATCACAAATGCCCAACTGCTACCTTGGCAGCCTCTGATCAGCCAGCCTCCTTGCCTGGTCTTTGCAAATCCCAAGAAACCCAAACTATCCTCCATTCCTAAGAGAGAAGCTGGGAGACTTTTCTCTCCCTCTTTTTTTTTTTTTCCCAATCTTCCTCTCTGAGTCTTCTTCCAACCCCAGCCTGCAATACACCCTGAGCATATGGGACACCCTGCTTGCTCTCCTCTGGAAGCGTCCCTAATCCCTTCCTGGCAGGGACACTGGCAAGCAGATCAAAGCTGCCTTTGGTTCTTGGTCCAGATGAACTTGGGTTGTCAAGATGTCTCTTCAAAGAAATAATGCTCTGTCCCTAGCCCAGAGGCCCTGTGCTGGGGTCACCAGTGACAAGGGCACCTTCATTCCTTTCTCATTAGAGACGGCTGGAGAGCTCCAGTTTAACCCACTCAGTCCTGGTCGAGCTTCAGACACACTCAGAAGCTTTGCCAAGGCACAACATTCCAGGAGGAGTCCTTAGAAGTGTGGGAGCGGACTGTTTAAGAAACGGACTATATTTCGCAAAATACCAAAAGGCTAGTTGTCACATCTAGTGGTGTTTATTTTTAAGAGTATTTAGTCTGGTCCAAAGGGCTCTTGAGAACTTGAAGGAGAAAGATTTAGAGAGAGTTTAATTTGGGGGAGATAGTGAGACAAGGTTTTGCAGACTGAGCTGAGCATGAGTTTGCAGGGTCTACCTGCAGCAGGGAGCCCTGGGAACAAGAAACTTTGTCAACAAATTTCTCCATCTTTCTTCACTCTTCCTGCACAGGAGAGGTCACCCCCTCCTCCCTCTCTCCCTCTCTCCCTCTGTCCCTCTCTCCCTCTCTCCCTTTCTCCCCCTCCCTCTCCCCACCTGTGTGTGTGTGTGTGTGTGTGTGTGTGTGTGTATTGTGCAGGTACGAGTATATGGGAGGTTATGTGGAGGTCAGAGAACCATTTCAGGTGCCATTTCTAAGGCACTATCCATCCTTTTGGAGACATGGAGACAGAACAGGGTCTCACACTGGCCTGGGCCCTCCCAACTCATCCCAAGGATTTGTCTTTTCCGTGCCTCCCCAAAGCTGAAATGACAAGCATCTACCACCATGTCCAGAATTTTAAATGCGGGTTCCAGGGATTGAACTCAGGTCCTTGTATTTGCATCTCCCCTGTTCCAGGGGAGGGTAATTGTTTCTACTTTCTTTAAAAAAAATAAAAAGTCTACAAACAGCCTTTTTGCTTTCGGGCAAATGTAGAGTTTAGTCCCTGCAAGATGAAGGTTGGGGTGACCTTTCAACTCAAATCTTCCTATCTGGGGGCTCTTTGTCTTTTGGGGTCACTCTGTATCCTCAACATGCACTATAGGGCACTAGCTCTGGTCTCCATGTTGAACCTAGTTCTGAGTCCTTCTAGTCTGTGAGATTGAACCCAAGTCAAAGATACGGTTTGGGAGCTTTGGGTAAAAGCTAAGGGCAAGGAATTTGGGTCTGAAGATATCCACATTTGATCTACTCCCCCGCCATGTGTTAGTGGGCGCATGGTTACTTTCTGCAAGCTTTTAGCTGTCAAGATGGCTCAGCTAATAAGTGCACTTGCCGCCAAGCCTGACGACACAAGTTCTGTCCCTAGGACCCACGTGGCAGAAGGACATAGCCAACTCCAAAAAGCTGTCCTCTTACTTCAGAAATACCAAACAAAGAAAAGAAAAGAAAACCTTATACGTTTCAGCCACAAATATGGCGTATCAAGGCTAAGTTACCATCGTCTTTTTAGCTTTGGACACACACAAAGAAACAAGCCTGGGCTGAGTGCTAGGGCTTGAGGGTATGTGCAAGAGAGCTGGCTTATCCCACTGATCATACATGAGCCAAAGGTGGTGAAGCCATCAGATGAGGCAGCCTAGTCCTGGCTAGACCAAAGCTGATAACAGCCTCTAAATTTGGGGGTTGTTCTGCCATGGAGCCACACCTGATGCCAAAGTCAGTAACCACCAAGAATTATCTGCATCTCGGCTGGGATTTTAAAAGCTTTGGGTTGGAACTTCACTCAGCCAGATCTTAACAAATATCCTATGAGAATATCTTCATATAGATGAGGAAATGGGGAAACAGAAAAAAAATGTGACTTTTCCCCCATGGGAACTTAACTGTACGGATGTTGTTAAAATCCATGCCAGTTGGCTGGAGTCAGAGGCACACCCTCCCCACCTTCCCACCTCCCACACCTCCCCACCTTTCCCTCACCCAGCTATGTGAGTATGAGAAAGTTCAGTGATGCGCATCATATAATGCATTTAGCAAGAACCTGACTCCTGATGAGTGTCCAATAGGGTCATGTTTTGGTAACTACTGCTTTAGGGGTATCCATGCAGGTGCATATGCACATATGTACACACCCAGTTTTTTCCCTCCACTGGATTCTGGGGATCCAACTCAGGTCCTCAAGCTTACATGTCAAGCCTTTTACTGACCGAGCCCTTTCAGTCAGACACTTTCGTAACAGAAGCCAGATATATGCACGTACTACACTTAATCAAGAGGTTAATAGTTCATAGTTTCTCTGATTGAGATAAATAATGCGCTAATACCAATGGACTCATTTTTTTTTAACCGATCCTTCTAAAAATTAAAAAAGAAAAAACAAAAAACCAAGATCACATGACCCAAATAGCTACCTGCCCAGGGGTCTTAAGGCTTCTCACATCTATATTAAGTGAGTTGATCCACATTTGTTGGTGAAGACCCTGTGCTCTTTCTCATGATAGAATTGCTCAAAGAAGGTGCTGGAGAGATAGCTAGGGAGTCAA
This sequence comes from Mastomys coucha, assembly GCF_008632895.1. Lineage (NCBI taxonomy): Eukaryota > Metazoa > Chordata > Mammalia > Rodentia > Muridae > Mastomys > Mastomys coucha. The sequence continues at coordinate 121,213,056 of NW_022196905.1, read as the reverse complement.
GAACACTCACTGCTCTTTCAAAAGACCCAGGTTTTAATTCCCAGCCCCAACATTGGGTGGCTCCCAACCACCTGTGATTTCAGTTTCAGGGATCTGAGACTCCCCTCTGGACTCTGAGGGAACTGCATGTCCTAGGCACGCATACATACATCCTCGACACTCAGACTCACACGTACAAAATAAAAACAAAATATAAACAAATTATTTATTTTTTTTAAGGAACTATTCATAAAGAAGGAGAAGGCCACCACTTTCCTGATGTAGTTGACTTTTTGAAGCCTAAATCTTTCCAATATGCCACCAAGCATCTGCCTATGACCCTAGTGGCTATACACATACCCCTCTGCACTCCCAAAGGCCTCAACACTGTGCATGTTACCAAAATAGCACCCACGTTTGGGGAAGTTTGGGTCTAGCTGGTTCAGGAGCTAGAAGCATTTGCAACTCTTCCTGTATTGTCTTGCCGTCTCGTGACTACACAGGCCATACTGCCTAGAGCCCCTGAGCTCTGACTAACTTCCTAACCCTCGCTCTCGCTCATAGCACCTGTTAGCATCTCTAGGGAAGACAGGATAAATGAGAGATCTCAAGGGTCTGAATCAAAGTCTCAGACAAGCCTCTGCCGGCTCCCGAAGGCCACGCTGAGAGGCACCGGGAGGCCGCTTACAGCTGTACCTTTCCATCTGGCCTCCACGCCACAGGCAGAGTGTCCACTTCTGTCTCCCTCCCTGTTTATCCATTTTCTTTATCTGTGCTTGCTGGCGGCAGCGGCGGTGGCAGGGATATTGCGTCCACCATCAGTTGTTCATCAGAGAACTCCGGTGCAAAGCCACCACCGGAAATTGAGGTTTTGAGATCCTGAGATAGTGATGGAGTTGATGCTCCTGTCACTTAGCATCCAGACAGAAGACCTCGGGGGAAATGACCCTGTCAGTCCACATGACGAACTGCTGTCACCACGAGGCTCCCTCTCTGACATGCTGACAGAACATGGACTCTTTCCAGTTGATTCTCTCTGGGCGGAGATGGGAAGGGCAGGAAGGCGCATGCAGGTGGAAGGGGGTGGGCTTAAGGACTCGGGAAGGAAGGGGGATGAGTTACAAACAGGCAGAGGGATCACTCGGGTGTGTAAGGAGTGTAGTTTGGTCTAGGTGTGTGGGAAGGAGGCAGATTTGCCCAGATGGGGTAAGCAGTAGTAACCCATAGTGTAATATTATACAACTGATCACACACCATGGTGGGTTGCTCCAGTCAGCACAGAGACAGTGGTAGCACTGCCATAGAATACAGTTCCAAGTTCTCCATAGCCCAGTGATGTCTTGGTCACTATATACAGTGGAGACATTTTAATTACTCAGACATCTGTGGAGATTCTGGTGGGGACAAGCATTCCTCATAGCCATCAGATATGAACAATGCACCAGTTATGGGAAACACACATACCTGATAATAACCACTCTAGCCCTGGCTTAAGGATCCTTATAAAGCTCCTCGCAATGAACCACTCGCTATAAAGTGTGCTCAGGAGGATGCTGGCCACTGCTCCCTGACTGCACGATCAGAGTCTGTCAACCGCATCACAGGCCCGGCCCAAGGCATGGCATAGGCTATCTGACCATATGAGTGATATCACACCCAGTGTGATAGTCAAATTGCAGGGGAATCACCCAAGAGCATGGAGTTCTCAGAAGGTACCTATGTCACTAATTGATGAATGACATCTAGATCCTTCCTGCTTTGAAATGAGTAACACTGGAATAGAATCTCCAAGAATATATATGGCCAGGGCAACTGGAGTTGTTTTAAGATGGGATAAGGATGTCTATAGAATGTTGAAGAGGGAGATCCAACTAAGGGTGACTAATTATCTGCCTGAGGGGGATACTGGTCATACCAGGCACCCCCCTCTCTCTATATATATGTATACATACATACACATACACACACACATATATATATGTATGTATATATATATATGGTGGATGCTACTTGCACATATATATGTATACATATATATGTATATATGTATGTGTATATATACATATATGTGTGTTTGTGTGTGTATGTGTGTATAAATATATAGAGATATCTATATATGTGTGTATAATTTTGCATATATTGCAATATATGATTGTTTTAGATTTGATTATTTTCATGTATGTTCTCTCCCTATATCCGTGTCTAGCTCTCTGCACGCACATGCATGTACGTGCCCCTGCAAATGAAATACAGATGTCAAGAATGTTCCACAATCAATGTGCCTCTTTTACTTTGGAGACAAAATCTCTTGCTGAACTTGCTTGTGATCTGGACAGACTGGCTGGCCAGCAAGCTCCAGAGATCCACTTGCCTCTGGCTTCATGGTGCTGGGGTCATAAGCACATATCAATGTACCCAAGGATTTTATGGGCCCATGCTGGGGATCGAACTCAGGTCCTCATGTGAACATGCAAGCGCCTTCCCGAGTGGGCCATCTCTCCAGCCCCTGGAGACATTGCTGATGGACAGGTGGATGCTACTTGCACAGAGCAGGTGCAGGTCTGCAGGGCTAATAAGCTCTCCTGGTACACAGGGCCGTCCCCACCACAAGTTCCCATATTGTCAGAACAGAGAAACCCCTGATCCAACAAGGTCCAATGGCAGGTGAGAAAGAGACCTTAGCGGCTACATGAGTGAGAAGCAACCTAGCTGGTGGGGGTTGGGGGGAGGGGGGGATTTCAGCGGAAGCTTTCTCCAGCTCACAAGAGAAGAAACCCATTATGGTAAACATCGCTGGAGTCAAACAAAAGCCATGAGGAACTGGTGAATCTCTGAGCTACTGGTGACAGCAGGGAATCTTTATTTCTTGTGAGAGTGTCTTATAACTTTCAAGTCTCAGAATCTTCATCTCTATAAAGTAGACAAAAGACCCTCAGAGCACAGCAGCTCCTCTCCTTGGGTCCTCAGCAAGCCTAGTGATGGGGCAAGACGTTATCACAGGACTGTTATTCTTTACTTCCCTTCCTCCCCTTCTTATTTGTTTTCCTCTTCTTTTCCATCCCCTCCACTCCCTTCTCTTCCTCTTTCTCAGTCTTTTTCCTCCTTTCCTATTTGAGTCAGAGTCTCTCGTAGACAGGATACACATCAGCTCACTCTCTAATCAGGCTGACCCTGAGTCACGTTGGAATCATCCTGCCTCTACAATCCCGGGTGCGGGGATTACAGGTGGATCAGCACACCTGGTTAACACACTGCTGGGCATCAAACCCAGAGCCTCATGCATGCACTGAGCCACACCCCAGCCTTTTCTTATTTAGAATCCATCCTTACTTCAGATGAAGTTGATAAGCTATACTAGAGCTTCTGAGGTTTCAGAAGTCCAAACATACACACACACACACACACACACACACACACACACACACACAGGAACACACACACACTCCATTTGAGTGACAATCATGTAAAAAGGAATCACAAGTCCAGGAGCAGTGACTTCCCCTCATGTGCCCAGCATGTTCTGTATCAGATCCTGGCTGCTCACCCCCACTCCCTTAGACACCTGCAGAAGGCATGCAAGCCTGGCCCAGTGTGCAGCAAGGAAAACCGGATGGTGAGCACCTGCCAAGTGGCTGCAGCTTGCCGGTAACTCGAGCCAATTTGAATTTTTCCCTTTTCCCATTTCTGATTTATTAACATTCCTTGGCTACAGGACTTCTCCCTCTGCTAAATATGGCTCATTGTTTCCTTTCTCTTGAAACAAAAGGTACCTTGATAAGTGGATTATTTGATTTCAGTGCTGCTTCTGAGGGGACTCGAATACCTCTTGCTGAAATTACACAGTGGGGTTTGCAATTTCATAACACCAAGACTCCCCTTGAAAGATGCAGGTTCTTAGATTCCTGTCAGGGGCCCCTGAGGGGATATCCCCCTCTTCTTTTCTCAGGGAGAGCTGTGGGACCAGTCTCTGGTGCTGCTTGATTAGGACCCTAGAAACAGGCAAAGAGCTTTGTTGTTCAGAAGCCAAAGCTGCAAGACAGCCAGTATCTCAGGCCGGATGGGTATGGAAACTGCTTTGGGTAGGTATAGGCCCATGGTTAAGTCTTGGTGGTGTATAGAGTTTCAGGCCATTGGGGTTTCTGCGCTCAGTTTGTGCTGGCCCTCACAGTGGCCCTGCGTCTTCCTGCCTTCTTTACTTTATACTCTTGGCTACAACCCAAACCAACATGTAGATTCTGATGGGCTGAGGCCCAGCTTCTTCCAAGAGAGGGAATGTCAATTTCTCCTTACTCCCAGAACAAATGGTCACCATCTTAGCATCTTCAAGGGACAAAAGTCCCCTTTTGGTTACTCTGGAGGTCAGAGATCTGAAGTCTGGATCGGGCTGTGGCTGCAATCTGTTTAGCTTGGCACCCCAGGAGAGAATCTGTCTCCTTCAGTTTTCCCATCCCCTAGGGGCTGCCTGCCTTCCCCTTCTTGAGGTCTCTCTTCTCCATCTGCAAAGCAAAGGGCTCATCAGTTTCCTCCCATTCTGATTTCCTGCCGGCTCTGACCCCTTCCTGGAACTTCCTGGGGAGTCTAGAACTCCTTCCTCTTCCACGGTGATCAAGGATTAACACCCCATCTCAAGATCCTTAGCCAGTCCCACCTTCTGCTATGGGATGGTGGGAGGTCACAAAGCTGCAGGTTATGGCCCCCAGAACGTATGAACTTGACATGCCTGGTGGGGAGGATGTCCCAGCAGGGAGCATGAGCGCACCTCTAAGAGTGTTGTGGTCTTCCAAACTTAAAAGCCAAGCATCTGGGCTCCCAACTCTGGGGATTTCCATGGTCACACGGCTCTAATATTTGGGGTGTGCTAAGGGAGAACGGGATCAAGAAAAATGCACCATGGAGGGAAAGGGAAGAGAGAGAGAGGAAGAGACCAGAGTCTCAACATCCTTCCGAGTGCACCCTGCAACGACCTAACCCCCTTCCACTGAGTCCTACTCCTGAGAGGTTCCACCCTAATGACTGGGTTTCAAGGGCAGACTCAGACTCTGCTTCTTTCCTGCCAGGTCTGTCTCAGACAAGGATGTGTTGGCCAGATACTGTAAAGCACTGCCCACTGAACACACTCACACACTAGCAAACCCCTTTAGTGATCAAGCAAAGAACTGGTCTTCAAAGGCTGCAGGAATGTAAGAAAGAGAGGCGCCTCCGCTCTTCCTGGTATTGCAACTTCCAGCGGTTAGGAGAGCCCTTTGATGAAATTTCACCCAAAGGTTGCTTAATTCCCTGTATGTGTGTGTGAAGGGGTGCACAGGTACATGCGTAAGCATGCATGTGGAAGGTAGAGGTGGACATTGGGTGCCTTCTTCCATGGCTCTGCTTTTGACATATTGAGGCAGGGCCCCTCACAGGAAGACACATCTCACCTCTTCTGCATATCTTCCTAGCTAGCTTGTTCTGGAGGTGGTCCCCCATCTCTACCTCTTATAGGGGGCATGGTTAATTCTCTACATGCATACCAGTTCTCCTGTTTATCCTACAAGTCCTTTCCCTGCTGAGCCATCTCCCCACCCCCACTCAGAGGTTGCTAACCCTCTCGGAAAATTGCATTCATCTATGAACTGTTCTTAGTGTTCATTCCGTCCATAGAAAAAACAAACAGCAGTGGGTCCCCGGATCCCGGTTTGCTGACTCTAGCATGGAGGGAGCCTTCCTTGAGCTGGGTTTTGCGCACAGCTGGTGGTCACTGGCCTCCTCTCCAATGTGCTTTATAACCTGAATCACCCACCCCACAGTGGAGTAACAATGTAAACATGGTTTCCACTAAGCATCTGCAACAGTTTGGAAATGAGAGGGAAAATAAATACGGGGGTGGGGGGGGACTGGAGTGGCATAGCCCAAGAGGGATTTAACGAACCACCCTATGCTCCCACAGCATATGGCTGCAGGATGCTTCACAGAGTCTATTCAGAGAGAGGCGAGTGGTGAACGGCAGATGGTGTCATTATTTATGTGAGAACCCGACATTAATCCCAAGAGTCCAAATTATCTCAATTCATGTCAATAAAAAGGAACCAGCGTCCCATCTTTGTGGCCATCTTTTTTTTTTTTCAAAAAAAATAAATAAATAATGAGCTTATTTTTAATATACTGCCCATATTTCCTTTCCCTGTAATTACAGTTAATTTTTAAAAAGTCTGTGTCCTGTACAGGCTCTGGCTACCCCCGCCCTCAACACACACATGTGAGTCTCATTTGCCAGTACACATCTGTAGGTTTGTTTGATTATAGCGGAATTTGGGATGATTACATTAACGAGGAGTCCTGGGGTACAGAGTAGAACATGCATTCTTGATGGTTGAGTAAATACAAGAAAAGATCACCTCAGAGGATGAAGGCCATTCATCACGTATGGCCTAACTCTCTGATTTGTGACAAGGGCATTTAAAGTGACCTTTCTGAGAGGGAAATGGAGAGTAACCCACTCAAAAAGCTGACCCTTAGTGGCACTAGAAATGTACATCAAAAATCTGACCCTAAAAAAAAAAATCACTCTGGGCTGAGTACGTATGCTGATGTATATGTATGACGTGTGTGTGTGTGTGTGTGTGGTTTGATGTGTTCTGTGTGTATGGCGTAGTGTTTATGTGTAGGAGGAGTTGGTGTGTGCTGTGTGTGTGCTGTGCTGTGTGTGTTGGGGGGGTTGTTGGTATGTGATGTGTGTGGTGTGTGTGTGTTACTCTGTTCTCATTCCCTATGACATTACCTATCTTGTTGTTTTATGAGAGCTCAGTGATGCAGGGATTGTCCCTTCTCT